>NC_077229.1:128262841-128562841 GCF_027887165.1 Monodelphis domestica | reverse complement strand
TCCCCTTCTACTTCTCTGTGGAGAAAGATAGAATTCTATATGCATTGAGTAGTGTAAGAAAGATGTCTAAACCCCACTGAGTATACCTTTTTTACCCTCTCTGAGCCTTTTACAATGAGAGTAAAGTTCAAGCATTGCCCATCACCGCCCTTATCCTACCCTCTCTGTAATGATTTTTCAAGCCTCTTCATGTTATGTAATTTGCCACATTCTATTCCTCCTTTCCCTTTTCTGTCAGGGCAACCCTCTCAGCCTTTCATTGATTTTTTTTTAAATATCATTCATATGCATTCATATATCATGTATACATATTATTCCTTATCATCTCATTTACACATATACATATATATCATAATTACCTTACTTCTCTACCCTCTTTCTGATTCTTCTATCTTCTTTGCTAATAGTAATTTTTGAGAATTATAGAAATCTTTCCATGTAAACATATAAAGATTTTGAACTTAATGAATTGCTTAAATTTTCTCTTTCTTATTTACCTTTTTTGGCTTCTCTTGTGTCTCTTGTTGGGACTTCAAAATTTTTGTTTAGTCTGGCTTATTCCTCAGGAATGCTTGGAAATGTATCTTATTGAATAACCATTTCCTCCCCTGAAAGAATATACTCAGTTTTGCTGGACAGGGGAATTTGGGCTGTAATGCCTTCTTGAATATCATATTCCATGCCTTTTAATCCTTTAATGTAGAAGTTGTGAGGTCTGTGTGATCCTAATTGCAGTTCAATGATATTTGAATGGTTTCTTTTTGGCTGCTTGAAGTATTTTTTCCTTGGCTTGGTGGTTCTTGAATTTAGCTATTACATTCCTGGAAATTGTCATTTGAGGATTTCTTTCTGCAGGTGATCTATGAATTCTTTCAAATTCAATTTTATTTTTTTTGTTTGAGGATCTCTGGGCAATTCTCAAATTGTCTCTCCTAAATCTATTTTCTAGGTCTGTTGTTTAATCAATAAGATATTTCTTGTTTTCCTCTTTTTTCATTCCTTTGATTCTGCTTTATTATTCCTTGATTTCTCATGAAATCATTAGTTTCTGGATGGTCAATCCTGATTTTTAAAGCCTGATTTTCCTCTGTCAGTTTTTAGTTCTTCTTATTCAATTGGCCCATTTCTTCTTGTATCACTTTCATTTCTCTTTCTCATTTTTTCTGCTACCTCTCTTAATTGGTTTTTGAAGTCTTTTTTGAGTTCTTCCAGAATCTAGGTCCAGTCCATAATTTTCTTTTGGAATTTGGGTGTGTTTCCTTTGCTTTCACTGTTTCCTTCTATGTTTGTACCCTGCTCTTTGTCTCCACAAAAATTCTTGGTGCTTTTTTTGTTGTTTGCCCATTTTTCCTATCTAATTATAGGTAGGCTTGAGGGGATGATATGATGGTCTGAGGGCTGAGAACTTCCTTCCCCTGCTAATTCAATTGACCCTTGAGATGCTGATAGCTTAAAGACTTGCCTCAGGCTCAAGTGTAAGCTTTTGACATCACACTGATCTTGATCAGCTCAGGGGCTGGTCAAATTCTAGCCTCAGGTTTAGACTCAAATTTTTGGTTTAATCTTATTCTTGATCTAATAAGGCACATCCTTGATTGTCCTGACTTAAAGTTCTGCCCTGAGCTTTAGGCAAAAAGATCAGTACTTCAAACTTAGTATTATCATCCATTCTAAAGTATGAGTTAAGTCCTTGTTCCAGGCCCAGACTAGAATTCCCTGTGGGTTGGTGCTCCAGACTTCTCCACAGGTTTGAAATTTCAAGGGGTTTGTTTTGGCTTGTACTTCTATTTGCTCATGCAGGGTCTCAGGGTCTGGAGGTTGGCTCAGGCATATTTTCTCCGGACCTCAGACAGAAGATGGGGGGTGGGGTGGTATGGCTCACTCTTGCTTTGCTCTTCCCTCCTTGCTACAGTTTCTTGTTGGGTTTGTTCTCTTCTCACCCCAGTGACCCAGATGCTCATTGGTTACCTTTTGGGTTTTTCTTTTCTTGAAAGTTGTTTCACCCTGTCTCCTTTTTGGTTCTTTCATTCCTATATTCATTTTGTAGCAATATTTTAATCTTGGCTGGAGAGGATTCTCATGGTGGCAAAGAGCTGCTGAGGTTGACTCTGCTGTCTTGGCTTCACCCCCAGAACTCTCTCTTCTTTTCTAAACTGTGAGGTGTCTTAGGTATAAATCTATGATTACAACTATTTCCCATTGGAATTTCTCAGGGTAATAGCTGAAGTCCTTCTGTTGGAAGAGGCTTCAGATTCCATTCAGGCTTATTATGATTTCAAGATGTTTATGCAAAAAAAAATCACAACTTTAATTGATACAGACCACTTAGCAACTAGGTAATAATCTCTAAAAATGATGAAAGGCATTAAAGTCCAAACCAAGGTTTAATCTTTGATTAAATTATCCTTCTGAACAAAGAAAATTTATCACCATCTAAAATACCTTTAAAAGAATGCATTTAATAATGGAAACTTTTTTGGTGGTACATCCCTTCCTCCACCCACTCTAAACTACTTAGTAATAACATTAATTTTAAAGACTTTAAAAAAAAAACATATTAAGATTGGGGCAGTTAGGTGGCTAAGTGGATAGAGTCAGGTCTAGAAATGGGAGGTCCTAGGTTCAAATGTGACTCTGTACTTCTTGGCTATGTGACCCTGACCACTTAACCTCAATTGCCTATCCCTTACTGCTCTTCTTCCTTGGAATCAGTATTTAGTATTAATTCTAAGACAGAAGTTAAAGGTTTAATAAGAAAAAGAAAATATATTAACATAAAAGTTGGCAAATGTTTTAAATACTATTTTGGATAACATTATTCTATTACATCTGCATATTGTATAAAGGTCATCTATAAACTAGTGCTTTCTTTAACATTCATTAGCTGTTGTTTGTTTTTAAAATAACATTTTATTTAAATAAATAAACTATTTAAATAAATTAAATAAACTAACATATATATAGTGCACTAAGATTTCAAAGATTTCAAAATGAAATAATACACATTTTATTTAATTTTATCCTTACAATAACCCTGAGAGGTGGGCTTTGATCTTCCTGGTGTCTGAATCATCATTTAAAGACAAATCTTCCTCACTCTATGACCAGTTCTATATCCATTGAGTCACCAGGTGACTTCCATTTTACTGGACGGTATCTGGAGGGTTTCCCTTTTTTATAGCTATATTCATAATTGTCTTTCTGATCAAAATTTTGCCTTCCAATACTTTTTCTCTCCCACTAAAACAAACCTAAAATCAATGTTGTTTGGAATATTGACAAAGGCAAACCAAATAAATGGCCAGAATATTCTCAGAGAGGCATTTTAGAATGACAGAAAGAAAAACACAACTAGAATATGGGAGCTTAGATTCAAGTCCTAGGTCTTGCTAGTTGTATAAAAGTTTCAGCAAGTCACTTAATCTGAATTCTAATTTCTTTATTCCTAAAACAAAAAATAGTACTCATAGCTATCTTCTTCAGTGGTGTAGTTATGTAAAAAGAATTCTGTAAACTATGAGGCAGTCTATGAATATTTCCTATTATACTTCTAAGAGCCATTAATCTTTTAAAATCAGAGTAGGCTATAATTGAAAGGGTTAAAAATCATTTAGTCATAGGATCTTATCATCCTATTAGAAGGGGCCTTAGAGGTCCTCTAGTTAATTATCCTTATTTCAAAAGTGAATCTAAGGCCTAAAAATGTCAAATAACTTGCCCAAAGTCACAGAGATAAGAATGAGAAATAAGAAAACTGGTCTTAGGTCTTGTGGTCATTAGAATCCAGGACTCCTGACCCCCCAATTCAGTTCTCTTTCAATGAATTAAAAAGTCAGGGTAGGTAGTTTAGCTCATGTGTCAGGCACTATAATAGATATAAGAGCTGGCATTCTGATCTAAGGATATACTCATTTAGAAAATGGTAACAAGAGAAAGGAGTACTGGGAATCCTAGGAATGGTGAGTAGAGTCATAAGGCCATCTGATATCAGATCTTTTCAGCAGCAATGGTATTATTGGTCTGATTACTGTTCTTAGAACAAGAAAAACAAGGGGATGGGGGTGCACATGTGGCAGAAACAGATACCAAGATGTCCACAATAGATAGCTACTAATGATCATATATGATATATGCTCTGGGGTGGGCTGGACATAACACCTAGTTCAATGAGTTTTCACTCTCACTTCAATCAGGATAGTTCAGGCTTAGGTCAGCACATCATAACTGAATAGATTCATTGCTCCAGGGTGAGGAGGTTTGGTCCTAAGAAGGTCAGATCTGGAAGCATTTAGCTCCTGAAGGGTTGAAGTAATGGGAAACCACTATGAATGTAATTCTAATTCATCTGGGCCAGGTAACTTGAAATCATCATGTCTTCTATTTGATCTCTTACTCTCTCCTTTGGTATATTGTACCAATTTCCTTTTTTGCCATTCTTGGCCAAGTCATTCTGATGGCTTCATCTACAGTGAAAATGTGGAGAGTGATGTAACCATTATGCCTTTCTATTCTATACAACATCTATCATTAATAGCATATATTAAAAGTTACTTTAAAAAATCAACCCTTACTTCTGCCTTAGAATCAATACTGTATATTGGTTTCAAGGCAGAAGAGCGGTAAGGGCTAGGCAATGGGGGTTAAATGACTTGCCCAGGATCACCAAGCTAGGAAGTATCTGCATCCACATTTGAACCCAGGACCTCCCGTCTATGGGCCTGGCTCTCAATCTACTGAGCTATCCAGCTGCCCACTAAGGACTTACTTTGTGCAAGGTACTATGCTAAGTGCTGAGAATACAAAGAATGATGGACAGAAATACAGTCCTTCCTCTCAAGGAGCTCACTCTAGAGATGAGGGAAAGGAGGGGAAACATGCAAAAAAACCCAAACAAACAAAAAAACCTGCCCCCCCCCAAATAAACCAAAACAAAACCAAAACCCTGAATCTCTAGAATAAAAATACATATAGTCTAAATGGCAAGCAATTTCAAAGAGGATGCACTGGGCGCAGGAGAGTGATTCAGGGAGGGGAAAAGGAGAAAGACATTTTCCCAAAAGTGTGATTTAACTTGAGCTTTGAAGGAAGCCAAGAAAGTGAAAATTCAAAGTGAAAGTATTTGAGGCACAAGGGTCAGCCAATGAAAATGTATGAAGTTGTGTCTGGAATGTCCTTATATAGGGAATAGCAAGGAGGCTAGATTAAAAGAGTACATAGAAATAAAATATAAGGACAATGGAAGGGTAGGAAGAGGCCAGATTGTGAAGGGCTTTAAGAACTTAATAAAGGACATTATGGATGATTCTGAAAGTAATAGGGAATTCCTAGAAGGTATTTAGTAAATACTAAAGGAGGGCAGAATGACAATGACATGGTCAGACCTGCACTCATTGGAGTGGGAGGAAGATTGGAGGGGGTAGAGATCTGAGGCATGGAGGTCCAAGAGAAGGCTACCACAGTATAAGAATAAGGTAATCATCAGGGTATCTATGTCAGAGGAGAAATGAGGGTTTATACTAGAAATACTATAAAAGTAGAAATGTGAAGACTCAGCAATAGAATGGATATGTGAGAGAAAGGAAAAAGCAAGGATGGCATAGAGATTGTGAGCCTGGAATGACTGCATTAGAAATGCAAAAGTTCACAAGAGGGACAATGTTTTGGAGGAAAAGATAAATATACTTTCTATACATCACCACCATACTTAAAAGCCTACTCATTTAAGTAAAATTGGCTAACATGATTCTAATTTCGTCTAATTAAAGTTAAAGCTATGTTCACTAACATACTCAGTAACTGAAACTCTGAAATCTAGAATTTCATTTTATGTTATGTCCAATTCCTCTAAGATATAGAAACTAGTTAAGTAACAAAAAACTATGGAGAAAGTCATCAACTAATTTGATTTAAAACACTTACATGGAATTCTTAAGAAATGAATCCTTATGTAATTTCAACTTAAAAAAATCATTTCTTCCCAGCTCTATGTGAATTTATGAAGCTATCCATGATAATTTAATTATATTTTGAAAATAAGACTGATATCATATGCTTATAATCAAATTACATACTATTGTCTTTTTGCGCACACACTAAAATGAAAGGATTTAAGAGCCCCAATTTTCAGTCATATGATGTTATGGACTTGCAAACGATACCATGTGTTGTTAATAAAACTAAGACTATTCTGATGACAAGTGCTTCTAATCTTTTAATCAAACAAAATATCTTGGCACAAATGTTAAGGAAGCCACTATGTAACTCTAATATTAGCTTCAATAGTTTCTACCATAAAGGTTACAGATGCCATTGCTGTATCTTTAAGAGAGACTACAGAATCTTAAAGTAACAGTTTAGGTGCTATGAATATGACTATGAGAAGTCATCTCTGAAGAGCCTGTTTTCCTTTTATAACTAGAGAGATCCTTGGTGAGGTCCTCAGAAAGAGAATGAATGATTCTTGCAAAGAGACATAATTAGTCCAACTGAACTGAACAGCGTGAGACTGTATTTTCAGAAGTAAAGAGAAGTCTTCTGCAATTACACAGAGGGTTTGAAGTGACTAGTTGTAATCACTCTCATATCGAAAGAACTATAACTACTTATTTCTGTCTTTTAAAAAAGTATTTCATTGTTAACTGCAAAAAAATAGAATTCATATAGTGCTTTACAGTTTGCAAAGTATCTTACAAATATTATTTTATTAGATCCCCACCAAAACCCTTTCAGTTAAGTGCTATTATGATTCCTGTATGACTGACGAGGAAACTGAGCAAAATTAAGTGACTTGTTCAAGTTCCCAAATCTAGCGTCTGAGATAGTTGAACTGAGGTCTTAATAACTTTAAGTCCATACTCCACACATTGGAAACTTCCTTACTCCAGATATTGACTTACATATTTAGAAGCCTCAAAGTTTATTTAATATGAGATTACAGAACTGTGTATGCATGTACATATGTACGTATGTACATATGTATGTATGGGGGTGTATGGGGTGTTCAGGGAGGGGTAGTATCTTTGGTATGGATGGCTTGTCGTGCCCTTCTAGGGCAGCTCTCCAGCCACTGACCCTCACCTGACACCCAGCTCTCACTTGTGGCTCCCAGTAGCTGCTAGCATGCGGCAGCGGCCACACCCCGGGCAACAGCTTTGACAGGCCGGCTAACCCTTGTGAGGGTAGCCATCGGGTCGTCGTGGACCCCTGGTGAACCAGGGCTTTGCTCACCCAGCATGTGAAGACTGCTTCGGCGGAACAGGCGGAAGAAACCAATAAGAAGGTTCAACGGCTGACATGGCGACGCAGCAAACCACTGTGGAGTGCTTAGGGCGTGTTGGAGCACAAAGGACAACACGGCCATCCAATGCAGCTGAGGAAGTCTCCAGGTGTAACGACTTTTCGTGCCACTGGACCCAGGCTTCCAAAGCCGAGAGAGTGGGACTGTCTCTGTGCATCAACTTTTCCACTTAAATCTTCATGCACAGGTGTCTTTGTGCACAAAAACGCACAAAGACAATAGTCATCCTTGGTTACTGAGAGACAACAACAACTACTACTACTACTATGTATGTATGCATGCATGCATGTATGTATGTATGTATGTATGTATGTATCTATCTATCTATCTATCTATCTATCTATCTATCTATCTATCTCTCCAATTTTCCAGCCATAGGAGTATTCAATTGGGAAATGAAGCTTCACCAATGAAATAATATTTTTTGAACCACATTAGGAGGCTCTGAATTTAGTTAATTGAATGACATGTTGAAAGTATATTAATTAATGAGGAACTATACATACCCCCTAGATTGTTCTATAGCTTGAGGTGATTAAAATTAAATTAGGGAATGAGCTAACTAGCAGGATAAGGAGTGACCTACAAGTAAGACTCATAGATCCAGACCCTGTTTAACTTAGTTACGTAACAATATATATTCTGATTTCTGTTACATTACTGCTTTAATCCTGCTAATATGCAGGTCAGGATTATCCTGCCTCTCTTGAATTCTTAGGTTAAGGAAGTAAATGTTCAAAGTGAACAACAAAAGAAAAAAAGAAAAAAATTGTGAAGCTACTGAATCACAGATTCATAGAATTTCAAAGCTTTGCAGAGGACATTTTAACTCCTGTTTAAAGCATAGATCTCTTATACAATATCCCCCTGGTTAGAGGTCATTTGACATAGCAAGGTGACCTGAGGGAAAGACAGGAGGCATCATATGCCAGGTGAATCATACCACTACCACTACTTCAACTACAACTTCCTGTGGGACTCTAATTGGGTCAACCAATGACCCAGAGCCCAAGAGCCCTGAGAATTACAATGCTGTGCAAACCTCCAAGAATGCTTCAAGCTCAGTCCTCACGGCAATCATCCAATGGAGCAATTTTGTTGACTTGTCAACTGCCTTTGCATGTACTATAGACTTAATCTCCATAACAGCCACTGAAGACCCAGAAAAAAATTTTTTTTACCATAAAAGCCTTTGACATTATCAAACTGCTCAATATCAGAAATGGATAGAGTTTAATCAGTGGCATAATAAAGATGTATTACCCTCTGCTTAGCCAAAGCACCCCAAGGATCACTGAGTCTTTCCATCTGACTTGCAGCTAAAACCTCTTTAATGGGTCACCTCTGTTATAATGTGAGTCCTCTGAAAAATAGGAACTGTCTTGCTCTTAGACTATTTATATCCCCAGCACTTAGCACAATGCTTTATACATAGCAATCTCTTAACTACATGTTTTTTTCATTCAATCATTCTTTTATTCATCTGACCTCTGCTTGGAGGTTTTTAATGATACAAAGGTTAGCACTTATCAAGGGAGTCCATTCTGGGAGAGCCGAGTATAATGACAGGAACTACCAGGCCTCAGTACTAGTGTGGGATTTTTTTCTCCTTGTGTTTGGGATGAGACCAACATATACACACTATAAGAAGAAATTTAACATTGCAGAAGAGGTTTCTTTTGGAAGGTGAGAATGGTTTAGCCCAAACCAATTCAATCTAAAGAACAAATTTGTCTGGGAAGGAAATCTAAGTAGACTTTTCATAGATTTATAGAAAACATAAAAAAGCAGGCCATACCACAATTTATTTTGCATGTTTACATTTTTTAAAAGGCTTCATTTTTACCCAGCAAATTCAGTATTACAGTCAAATAGATTAAGCCCCCTTAATCATTATAATATAATAATGCATAGATAATCATTTGTAGAAGCCAATTCTGCCTTGTGCAAGAGGAGATACTTCAACATTTCATGGAGCTTCTCTAATTGAGTTTTCTGTAATAGCTATAAAGGTCATACAACAGATATCCAAATTTTTTTAAAAATACTAATGCGCAAAATGAAACCAAGAAATTAACACACAGTAGTTACAATTTTAATTGAACATTTTTATACTTGCTGGCATGACTTTTCATAGCAAAGTCAAAATTCATACAATATATTTATAGCCTGAAGGAACTAAAATATCATCTACACTAAGTTCCTCATTTCACAGATGAGGAAACTGTGGTCCTGGTGAAGTAATCTGTTCAAGATTAATCTTTGAATTCAGGTCCTTTTACCTCAAACAGGCTAATTCTACTATACCAAGATAAATTATGTTAATTATGATAACTAGGGCTAATATTGGTAATACAATCTACAAACATTAATAAGTACCTACTATGTAATAGGCACTGCCCCAGATAATAGTGATAAATGGACAAAAATATCATTGCCTTAACGAACTTGATATGATCACAATATCTAAGGGGTCAAAGAAATCTAAGAAACAATACATGCAGATGAATTTTAGAAAGAGCTTTTTTAGGACAAGAGTTGTCTTTTGTCTCTTTTTTGTATTGCTAGCTCTTCTCACAGTACCTAGCACATGGTAAGGGCTTAAAAAATGTTTCCTGAATGAATGAATGGTTTGGAAATTCATTCGTTAGTTAATTCAATAAACACTTAGTAAATGTCTTCTACATACAAAGCCTAATACTAGAAACCCTTGGACAAATCAGCTCATAGGCATAATGGTGTTAGTGTCAAGAATGGAATAAAAAAATCTCAGCTCTACTTCTAGTCCTGTGCGACCTTGGCTAAGTCTCTTAGCTACTCTGAGTTACAGTTTTGTCATCTGTAAAATCAAGTAATCATATGAGACAGTCTCTAAAGATGCTTGCCAGTTTTAAATCCAATAATGCTAAGGGTTAGGAAAAGAATATGGGTTTCTTTTCTATGTGCTGTTCTCATTGTGCATCCATACACACAGAGGCACAGCAGGAACACCTAAGTAACAAATTCCCAAAGTAATTTCTGAGCCAAACGGCTACTGTGGAGATCAATGACTTTTTTATTTTTTGTTAAAAACTGTCTAAAACTGTTTTTATTTGTGATTGTTTTCAGTAGTAAAGCTCCCGAAGGACAAAAATAATATGTATTTTTAAAGAGACTTTAAATTTTTAAAACTGACCATCCCATAAGGGACATTTCTAGTCTTGGGAAACAAAAATACAGATTTGTTTCATAAAATCATTTTACAAGAACAAACTACATTAACATAATTTTAGTTTTGTGGGAAGATGGAACTGAGAGGCAAGGATGGATATATACCAGGAAATGGATATCAGGGATAAGATCTCATATGGCTTCTTTGGACAAGCCCAAAAGTCCTTTTGGATAGTAAGAGGCTAGATTCCATTGAGCATATATCATGGAAAGATATGAGATACCAGTGTTTCACTACTCAATCTGGTTATTTTTAATAGATAATTGGATATAGAACTATTCACTCTCACCAAATAATGAAAACCATATACCTTCATAACCACATAATTCAGTTTGATGCTTTAAAGGTAGTAGGTGCTTAATCCCACTTCCTTTTTATTTTCTTTTCTGACAGGGTAATTAGACTGGTAAATCATGGGAATTCTATAACCTAGATTTCACCAAAGTATTTAACAAAATTTGTCATGCTATCCTTAGAGTCAAGATGGCTGAATTTGAGCTTGATGATAGGTGAACAGACAACTGGTTGAATGACTGGAACCAAAGAGTAGTTATTAATGGTTTGGGCTCAATTTGGAAGGTTTTCCTTGTAGTGCATCTGGAACTTGTCCGTGGCCTTATGCTCTATACCATGTTTCTAATAAAGACACAATGCTCATCAAATCTGCAGATGATACATGGCTAACACATAAGATAAAAGAATAAGTATTTGAAAAATGTGATAGGCTAGAAAAATGGCTCCAAACTAATAAGGTTAAATTTAATATAAATAAAATTTCATCCTTGGGTAAAAAAAAAAATCCTTACAAATTCAAGAGGAAGCAAACATAAATATAAGAGTTCATGGTGGGGGAAGGGGAGATATGATGACTGGATTGCAAGCTCAAAAAAAGACATCAATATGACATGGCTACCAAAAAACTAATGTAACTCAGCCTGCATTAGCATCTAGTAGTCTAAAATGTGTAATCCTTTTAGTCTCTCCTGTGTAATGCATTTTTTTTAAAATATATTTTATTTGATCATTTCCAAGCATTATTCGTTAAAGATCATTTTCTTTTCCTCCCCCCCACCCCCCATAGCCGACGCGTAAGTCCACTGGGCATTAGATGTTTTCTTGATTTGAACCCATTGCTTTGTTGATAGTATTTGCACTAGAGTGTTCATTTAGAGTCTGTCCTCTGTCATGTCCCCTCAACCTCTGTATTCAGGCAGTTGCTTTTCCTCGGTGTTTCCACTCCCATAGTTTATCCTTTGCTTATGAATGGTGTTTTTTTTCTCCTGGATCCCTGCAAGTTGTTCAGGGACATGTAATGCATTTTTTGAAGAACAGAAGGCCCCTTTAGGAAGCTATTGGGTACTGACAGGTTTCCAGACTCTGCATGCTATCAGAGCATCATTGAAAGAATTATGGAATATTAGTTTTTAAAAGAAATAATTAAGGAGACCATGTTAGTGGTTAAGGGGTTTTGAATAAACGTGATCTTTTTAGCTCCAAGGTAACAAGAACTTGTACTTACATAGAGCTAGAATACAACCTGATGTAAGGAAAAACTTTGTTACTACCAAGAGTGTTATGGGTTGTCTAGAGAACTAGTTGCTATCCTTTCATCATAAAAGTCTTCTAATGAAAGTTAAAGGACTAATTTAGGGGGATACTGTAGAATCAGTCAGTCACCCAGCAAGTATTAGGTGTATACTATGTGCCAGTCATTGTGCTAAATACTTGAGATACAAAGAAAGGCAAAAAACCCAAACCAAACCAAACGCAAACAGTCCTTGTTCTCAAGGAATACAGAGCTTAATGGAGGAAACAAAATGTAAAACAAAACAAAAAAAAAATCAAAATTATATATATATATAAAATCAAGCTATCTATAAAATACATCAAAGATGGGTAGGCCTATACAGCCTTGAAGGTCCCTTCTAATTCTATAATTCTCTGAAATGTTTGTTAAAAGTAAAGGAAATTTAAAAGATTGGATGGCTTTTGGAAACTTCAGAGTATTTTTGGAGTCCAATTTGCTCCCTGCTGCAAAAGTATGTATTTCAAAAATCACTGTTTTTCTAGTGAACAAATATTTTCTTAGCAGTGAATCATGGAATACCATAATGTAACTTTTAAAAAGGGATGTAAATTTAATTTCTCCAAATAAAACGTTTTTAGTGTTTTAGTAAGCAGCACCAGGAAAACAATATTTACTATCAATACAACAATATAAATGGTAGGGACAACAATGATTAAAACTGAATGTTCTAGAATTAAAATGTCTAAGGTTGGCCCTAAAGAGACATTAGAAGGCACCTCTACTTCCATCTACCCTTTAATTGTAGAGATAAAAGCATATATGGAATGCTGTATAAAGCATCTGCGTTATTATTTTGTAATTAAAAGTTTAAGTTATTTTAAAGTAATTTTAAGGGTAAGAAATTTGCAGCCTCCCAGAATCTAGAGACTGAACACCTTGTGGGAGATGACATGGAGATGCACCAGGAGATCCTGAGCAAAGCAGATAGATATACAAGACTGACTTAGGGGGTGGGGTGGCACTGGTTAAATTCATTTGTTTTTGTTAAAATGCATTTGTTTTTATTAACTGCATTTGTTTTGTTAAATGCTTTTATTTTTGTATATTGTGTGAAAGGGGACTGCCCCCTAATTGGTTTTGTTTTTGTTTCCTTGTCCCCAGGGTGTTGTATTTTCCCCTTATAAAAACTGTATGTAGCTTTAGTTTGCAATGTTTTGAAATGATCCATTGGGGAGACTGGTCTCCCAAAGGATCACAAGGGGATATTGTGGATTTAAAAAATATTGTGGCCGGGGGACTTAATTTCCCAGCATTTTTTACTCTTCCCAGGGTTCCCTTGTCTTTCATCCTGGTGTTGTGCCCTGGCATGGGTTTGTTTATAAATTTGCTAAAACCCATGCTGAGGTGTTTTGTTGTTTTATTTTTTTCTTTGCTTTGGCTCAAGTGAGGCAGGCTTGTGGGTCTCTGGCTCTTTGCTCTGCTCACTTGGCTGAAGGAAGCCCTTTTCTCTCATTTTGTTGTTATTAAGTTCATTTTGCTAAATGATTTCCCTTTCTTTTGGTTCTTTGCTGTGGATAGCTCTCCTAAAGGGATAAAGGAAAGAGATATAATGGGAAATGTAGGTGATGTAAAAATGAAAGATCAGACTAATTTTTTACTTTTAAATGTCATACTCTTAATATGGTCTTGAGTTTAATATTTTCTTTTAAAAGTACTTTACGTTTATATATCTGTGTTCATGCTCTACAATCCACACCTGTCCCATTAAGGAAATTAGAAGCTTGTAAAGGTCAGGAAACTGTTTTGTTCTTGTCTTTTTATTCATAGCATCTTGCAAAAGTATTTTGCATACTGTAGGCATTTAATGAAAATTTCTTAAATTGACTTGAATTACACATCTAAGTCTCTAAATCTAAGGAAGTTTATATTTCCCCCCCCCTAAAAAACAAAGGGGAAAATAGGTAACAGGAATATACACTACACCATCAAGAATGTGATATCTCTACATAGAATTATAGCCTCTCAAAGTTGTAGGGACTTCAGAGGTCCTATAGTCCAATGCATCTCAGTACTGGAGATAACTTATATGGTATTCTTAACAAATGGTCTGTCACCTAGCCTCTATTAAAGACTTCTAATGATGAAGAATTCACAATTCACTGAGATCCAGTTTGCTGTTGAGCAGCTTTAATTGTTGAGGAAGTTTTTCCTTATATCTACTCTATATCTATTTATCAGAAATTTCTACCCATACTCTTAGACAATTTTGTTTCAGAAGTAGATAAGAGAGGCATATTGGATCAGGGAAAGAAAACATCTCCAAAAATAAGATGATGTGCCCAGAGTTTGTGTATGTATGTGTGTATACACATATATGTGTACATAAACACATATATAAGTGTTATATATATAAATAAAATTCTGTAGAATACTCAATAAGTATGTCTAATTAAGTTTCTACTACATATGAAGCACTGGTATTAGGTGCTTGGGGAGATGGAAAGATAGTGACTTTTAGTAATACAAGAAACCTATGTAATCACTATTAGGCAGTCTTTATGAAGCTTGAGATTCTGTAAGGAAGTAAAGAATTCTGACTGGGTAGAGATCAGAACATAGTAACTTCTGCATCAGGATGGTTTTCCTGCACAGAAAAAAAAGGAAATTTCCTTTAAAGTTTCTAAAATTTGGTCTGTGTGAAAATAGCAAGCTTCTAAAATAGGGCAATACACTTTGTAAGACTGACATAACATTATGCCCTGAAGCTCAGATATCTTGGAATTTGGTGACCAAGGAAAGAAAATGAATCAGAGACACAGACACAGGGTATCCTTGAAACATGTTCTTTCCCTTATCTTCTATCCCACAGAATACCATTTAAAAAAAATTGATGTAATTGATCAAATACTATGTTTGTGAGACTGATCAAATCTAACGACAGTATAAGCATGTACACTAAAGGAAAATAGGAGATACTCTGACATCTTAATAAAATCACCTTCACAATCTGTATAGTCAAAAATATTCTTGGGCTACTCATTGTAAGAAGCTTTGCAGCACTGCAAACATGGAGAGCCTTTTACTGGAACACTAGCAAAACTTTCCAAGAGAAAAAAAAAAGATTTGAGAAACCCAGGCATGAAGGACTAAAATAATGACACAAACATTTAAAAAAAGAATGTGAGAAAGATTTTGAATATAGCTAAAGTGAGAATTTTTTTCTCTTGGATAAGCATATACATTATAATTTATTACATGTTTATAACAAATCATATGCATTTTGTTATGTTACATATTACATATAAAAAAGTTAAAATTGGTAACAAAAAAATCTTATGCCGAGAATCTTTTACCAAATTAAACTATAAATGTAGAGAATTCATTTTATTTCTGGAATTTGGTATATAATTGTATCTTTATTCCTTTGTCATTTCCTTATAACGTCAAATGTTATGAACTTCATTCTGAAGAGGTATCTAATTGGGGGATTCCAGTTAAACCTCCAACTCGACAAGGAGCAAGGAATGGGTCATTTTTAGCATTACCAACTTTTCTGTGATGACTCCAACTAATCTGGTTCTCAGTGATGAACTGAATCTCAGTGATTCCCTCTGGCAATATGGTCAGTGTCTATCCTCTGCCAGGCAATCAAAACCTGTCCAAGTCTGCCTACCCTGCGCAACTCATCAGTGTTCTCCCATAAGTTTATCACTGAGGGTCTGCCCTCTATCAGGGATCTTCCTCTCTTTCTTTTGACTTCTTGAGGATACTAATGGACATATATGAGTTATTCACTGGTTTTTCTCTGCTTTTGCTTTCCTTTTTTCTCTCCCAATCATATCTTTAATGATAACTTTTTGGATGATTCTCAACTTTGATGCTTCAGGTAGTATAGATTTCTATGATTCCACAATGTCACATATTAAAAATATGGTCCTTTGTTTCAGGGAAAAGTTTAAGGTCATTTAAAAGCTCAGTACTCTAAGATGATGAAATAATTTCAGAAGTATATCAAGGGTAGCATACAGGCAAATTATTAAGTGTTTAGGATAATAAATTATTAAATTAGCTGCTGAGGACACACATATGAGATAAGTTATAATCCCTTGATCTTAAGAAACATAATATAATAAAGGAGAGAAATGAATATAAAAATAGAATACTATAAATACAAAGAATTCCAAAGTTTTAGATAACCTGAATGAGATAATTTCTTGATTTTTTATCAACTACTATATATGAGCAACTTTATTCAATGTCTAGAATTGTTAAACACCAAGTTAGATGCTTGGGATGCATAAATGGGCAAGACACAGTCCATTATTTCAATAAATTTAAACTCTAAATAAAGAAGCATATAAAAATATATGTGTGTGTGTGTGTATATATATATATATATATATATATATATATACACACACATATAATATTATAAGTAAAGGAGAATTCAATTGAGTAATTTGAGGGAGGAAAGATCATCTTTGGTTTGGAGGAAAAAGGGAAGATTTTCACTAAAGAGTTAATACTTGAGTAGGATTTAGATTGAAAAGAGAAATTTTACCATGAGGATATGGGTTATAGGTGTGGGGTAGGTGTCTGTCTGCTACAGGAGTGTGGGATAGTATAAATAGCTAGGTAGTATGAACAAAAGCAAAGAAAGAAGAAAGAACAGGTCAGTAGCAGAAGATAATGCCATTTTTTAGCCTTTCCTGGATCCTTCCTTTGATTTGTTTCCTCCCATTGATGAGAAGAAAATGTAAACAGTCTGCCTTTAATCCCCTTTAGGTTCTGTTCCTGACTTTGGGGACTTAAAATTGTATTTCCCTTATACTCCCCACCACTGGGTACCTTTATTCCTCCCCCTCTCTCCATTTTTTAGCTTCTTCTGTGTGCTGTCTTCCTCTATTAGAAAGAAAGCTCCTCATGGGCAAGGGCTGTCTTTATTTTTGCTTATATTTATATACTCAGCAATTGGAATAGTGTCTGGAATATAGTAAGCACTTAATAAATGCTTCCTTGGGGGAAGCTATGTGGCTCGGTGGATAAAGCCAGGCCTGGAGGTAGGAAGTCCTTGGATTCAAATTTAGCCTCCAATATTTTCTATCTGTGTTGATCCTAGGTCCAATTGCCTAGCCCTTACTGCTTTCCTTCCTTGGAATCAATACTTTGTATTGATTCTAGGCCAGAAGATAAGGGTTTAATTTTTTTTTAAATGCTTGCTTGCTTCCTTCCTTCCTTTAATTTTATCCTCAGAACATGGCCTAATTCCTAGACTATGATACACACTGGGTAAGGCCTTTGATTGATCTAGCAATCTTCTTAATCCATCTTGTATATTCTAATTATGTCTTAGAGATTCATTCAAAATCATAAACATTTACTTAGTTCATACTATTTGCCAAGAACTTAGCTAGGCACTGCTAACACAATTATATCATCAAGGAGCAAATCCTTTAGTTGGGTAGAGAAAACATTTCTCAAAAAAATTACATATTAGACTATGATGCAATAATTAGAAGAAAAATAAAGTGCTATGAGATCAGATTAGTGAAAGACCTCCATTGCCTGGAAAAATCTGTGAAGATATCACATCACACAGGAATACACCCATGCTTTTTGTTTAGTTTATCAGAATTTAAGGAAGACCTATTGACTGGAGAGGCTTTTAACATCCCCTTCATTAAATCCCACCCTTCACCTCCTACAGTAAATGCAAATTGTTGCTCTTTCTATTATTTTTTTTAAACCACTAACATATTTTGGCAGAGAATGGAGCTAGAGGGGATAGAAAATAAAAACTGAATTTGTTTGACCTACTTTGTCACTTGTATCAACTGCTCTATAAATTTAACATCCAGCAAATAACAAAGCAAGCTCTGGAGACATCATTTAATAATTCATGTCAGTGGCTTTGAAGAGGCTTACCTTGACCAGAATTGTATATTGCTTTTACAGACTTTTTCACTTTCTGGAGGGCAGTTCTATCTTGGTCTAGAGCCTAAACAAAATGAAAACAAAAAGAAATCAATGAATGAATGAATAAAAAGTTCATTAATGAAAATAAAATAAGAACCAGCCTTCTCTGCATTTACTTTTCCTAAGCATAGGTACCACAGTGAATGCAGGGACATATTTATAAACAACCAACAAATTTGGGAGCTAGGAGGACCCTGAATCTGGGGAAATCTTTGTCACTCAGCCCTTCACATGTATAAGCCTCTGAGAATCAAGAAGAAATAATGGTGTTGCAGTCAGTCAACAGAAAAAGTTTAAGACAGAGAACCATATCAGCAGAAGGGGAGGAGAAATAACACTGGAATGAATAGTTGAGAGATCTGATTTCCAACCCCAGTTCCATCACTTAGTAGTGATGTAACCTTGAGAAAATCATCTCTTCGGCTCCCATTTTCCTCATTTATGAAAAGAAGAGGGAAGACATTTATATTATCCCATACCTGGAAGAATTGCTAGGAGGAACAAAGGAGGTAGCTAGATTCAACAGGTGGTAGAAGGCTAGGCCTGGAGTCAGGAAAACCTGAGTTCCAATCCAGATATTTACTAGTTGTATGACCTTGGGTAAGTCACTTGGGCTCTAGCTAGCTCCATTTCCTCAATTGTAAAATACAGATAATATTAGCACCTACCTCCAGAGTTATTGTCAAGATCAAATGAGTGCTTAACATAATTCCTGGCTCATGCTAAATCAAGTAGGCACTGAATGCTAGTTATTAAATGAGATAATGTATATGAAATATTTATGATTATTAAATGCTATATTTACTCTATTGTACTGTGAACTATTTGAGAGCAGGAAAGGTTTCTGTTTCTGTTTTTTATTTTGGGTTTAGGGATCTTTCTTTATATTCCCATTATTTAGCGCAGTATCTAGCATGACCGGCACATAATAGATGATTAATAAACACTGGCCGTCTTTGATATCTTTAGATAGATATTTTTTAAAAATAAGAAATATATTTTATGTCACATAAAATATAATAAAAGAAAAAGGTCCTTAACTTAGTCTTCAATTAGTTTATAATTTAATAAGGAAGGTAGGAAAATACATTTTAAAAATTCTTACAGTCTATCTTAAATTGATTCTAAGGCAGAAAAGAGTTAAAAGGGCTAGGCAACTAGTTTACATGACTTGTTAAGAGTCACATAGCTAGGAAATTTCCAAAGCCAAATTTTAACTTAGGACAACCTCTCTCCAGGTCTGGTACTCTATCCATTGTGCTAACCTAGTTGCTTTAAGAAAATACATTTAAAAATTTTATAAATAGATATAACTACATTTTTATATTAACTATATTATCAGTGAGTTTAAATTTTGGCCTACTGTTTCCTCATAAGCAAAGGTGAGAGAAAGCTTTGGGCAAGTCACTTAACTTCTCTGAGACTTTGACAAAAAGAAGAGGCTGGACTATGAAGCTTGTAGGGTCTCTTCTACTTCTAAATCCATGATCCTATGACCTCTAAAGTACCCAATTTTTATTAAATTAATTTTGATTTAACAATGACAGCAGAGTAGGAGTTGAACACGATGATGTTTAAGATCTTGTCAAGCTAAGAACCTGTGAAAATTGGTGGAAGGAGAGTTTAGAAAGGGAAGGGAAGGTTGAATAAAGGTTGCATACTCTGATCTAGGGGGGCTAATGGCATGCTCTGGTGTCAAGTGGGAGCAAGGGTTGATGAATCTCAAGCAAAGCTTGTAAATTACTTTGTCTAATGTCATGATCCAACACAGACTTTAGGCCTATATTACAATATAATTATGCACATTAAAAAAAAACATTTCTATCATGATTACTGTTTTTATAGTAAAATTATTTGTGTTTTTTAAAAAATGAATATATTTTCGTAAATCACATTTAAGATGTATCTCTCTTTGGGCACCAACCCATATTTCAAGGTCTGTTCTATAGATCCCCTTCTATGACAGGCAGGAGGAATAATCTGGGTAATGTCTTAAAGGGAGAGTGGAGTTAAATTGCTTATGGGAAATAGTAGGTCTGTTTATCTAAGGTGGAAAGTGATGGCTTGGAGACAGGTATGAGAATTGTTAGGAACTGGTGTGCAGAAAGAAGTAGGGTTTGATCAGTAAAGAACTCTTAAGTAAACTGTAAGGAGTTTGTATTTAATACACCCCTAACTAGGAAATGTCTTAACATTCTTCAAAGGACAAGGACATTTAAAAAACTAAATTACTCCATGGACATTTTTAAATACAATGTCACATTCCTATTTTCCTAAGCTATCACCAATAAAACATTGCATGGTGAAAGGAACATTGGGAAAAAAGAAGAGGACTTTGGGTTCTTCTAATCCTAACTTTACAACTGAATAGCTGTGTGATCCTGGTCAAATCACTAAAACTCTACATCTCACTTTTATCACTTGTAAATCAAACAGGTTAGACTAGATTAATTTGAATTCTATATGACTAATATGATTCAAATTGTCATTATTTTTTACTATTAAGCAGGCAAAAAGATTTACTGTTGGGAGGATATAAATTATTTTTCTTCCTGCCATCCACCTCCATGACTACTTTTACAACCAGCAGTACTAATCTCATTGGTACTACAGGGAACTCATGAGTTCTATTTGCAATTCCTTGTTTTTTTTTTTAATTTATTTGCTTTTTCAGAGCCACATCTAATTGATGACTTGTGTACAAAAGGAAAACTGAGAGATAAAGATCATTTGCTATTATGTGTTTTGCTTTAGGATGGTTCCCAGCTTTTACTGATATAGATAATTTCTGGAGAGAAAATGCTTTATGCAGATCAACCCATTCTTTGTAACTTCTATTCTTAGAGAGTTGCCTGGGAAACTAACAGATTAATTAGGGTAGTCCCTCTCAGAGATGGGACTTCAACCCAGGTTTTTCTGACTTCATGGAGAGCCTCTCTATACCCCATGTTAACAGTCTCCTAGTATTACAGAAATAGGAGTTACAAATTATCATTACCTCCAATATTAGTAGTAGTAGTATTACTACTAAGATACATGGTATATGTTGTAGTGAATTAAAAGATATCCTTGAACTCTGGAAGTGGTTAGTTGGCTGTCTGACCATGCCATGTACAAGTCACTCAACAATTTAATGCCCCCGAGGTAATCTTCTACAAATATACTTGACAGAAATCTTCAGCCTTGGGAGAAGTTTACTCACTGGGAACTCCCCACACTAATAAAATTATTAGATTAAACTTCCCACCTTGAAAGTAGTAGTAATAATAATAATAATAGAGGCTGACATTTATAATGCCTTAAGATTTCAAAGGCACTCCACATACACTAATTTCATTTGGTCCTCACAACAATTCTATACATAGGCAGCACTATTTTTTAATACATATATTTAACATTTTACAGATGAAGAAGAGAAATGTCACAGAGGAAGTGATTTGTTAAAGATTAATAAATGGCAGAACCAGAATTCAAATTCATGGTTTATGATTCAAAATCTAGGCTTTACATTTTTTATTTATTTTTGCTGTAGCAGAGTTGGAGAATAATTATCGTAGTTATGATGCCAAATGAGAAAAAGAACTGAAAAGGCACTTTCTCAAGAAAGACTCCTTTATGGTGGCAGCTAGGCATCTCAGTGGATTGAAAACCAGGTCTAGAAACAGGAAGTTCTAGGTTCAAATCTAACCTCAGACATTTCCTAGCTGTGTGACCCTTAACAAATCACTTGACACCTGCCCCACCCCTGCCTAGCCCTTACTAGCTCTTCTATCTTGGAATCAGTACATGATTTGAAGATAGAAAGTAATGGTTAAAAACCGACCTATTTCCTGCTTCTGTGGTTAGTATTCTTTCTCTCTCTCTCTCTCTCTCTCTCTCTCTCTCTCTCTCTCTCTCTCTCTCTCTCTCTCTCTCTCTCTCTCTCTCTCTCTCTCTCTCTCTCTCTCTCTCTCTCCCTCCCCCTCTCCCTTTCTCTCTCTCTCTCTCTCTTTGTCTCTGTCTCTGTCTCTGTCTCTGTCTCTCTCTCCCCCCCCCACCCGAGACTATAAGAACATGCTAAAAATTCAAATTAACTTTTACAAATAAGTACTTGACAGGGAGATGCACAACAAGGACATGTAATGCTTTACAAGCTTGTATTTGGCCTCCAGAAAAAATATTCAAAGGAAAATGTATTTTATATCATCATGCTTAATAGAGATCAGAAGTTTTCTCACTTGATCAAACAAGTTTCCCTGAAGATATCAGATCATGCTTTAAGTTTGCTACAAGTTGCACCCATTTTTGTTTCTGCCTGATAAGCCACAATTAGCAATAATCCTATGAAATAAAATGAATGGAATGGGATAAACTCCTAAAATCTCCTAGAAAATATTCTGTTGAGGTGATTGAGTAAAACTTCCCATGATTTCTTGGATATATTTATTGTTCTGTTAATAAAACAGGTGATTCATTGATAAGAAGAAAAAGGTTCCATGAACCTCATCTAATTCATCTCTACCTCTAACATTGACCCCTATTTTTGAGCTAGCCTTGTTAGAAATGTGTACTGGCTTCACATAAGGAGAGTATATATAACCTAATTATCATTCATACAAAGCATTATAAAGGCAAGAGGATGCTATAACTACTCAATGTGGTGTTACAGTTAAGTCCATAAATTATTCAATAATTACAGGGTACCATATTACTATTACAATGTGACATGAATGATTTTTAAAAAGTACACAAAGTGTGGAGCTTAATAGGGAAACGGAAAGATTTATTATTACCCTAAATGACAAAGTAGTGGGAAAAATGAAAAATAGCCAAGAAATGAACTTTTAGCCCAAAACAAACTGCATACTAATAAGTAAACCTCCCACTGAGGTCCATTACATAGGCTCCAATGAAATCTTCAAGAAGAATTCAAGAAATATTTATTTAATATTTACTATGGATAATACTCTGAGGAAAAAAGGGGAGGGAGGTAAGTATGGAAGGAAGGAAGGGAGGGAGGGAGTGAAGAAGTGAGGAAGGAAGGATGGATTTTTAAGAGGGCTAAATATGGGATAAGAGACTGTGCTAATAAGTTCCTGACAAATATAATCTCATTTGTTCCCAACAACTACCCTGGGAAGTAGGCACTTATCTTTATCCTCATTTTACAGTTGGGAAAACTGATACAGACCTAGAAATTAAGTGACTTTTACAGGATAATAGAACTAGTAAGTGTTTGGGGACTAGATTTGAACTCAGGTTTTCTTGACTACAAATCCAGCTCTCTATCTAATGTACCACCTAGTTATTTGGGTGTGTGTGTGTGTTTTTAACATATATATTTTTAATTTATTACCAGAATATCTGCTGTACCACAGTCCATACTCTCTCAAAGAGATTACAAAAGCAGTGATAAGATGGGTACAAATAATAATAATAATAATCAGAATATAAATAGAAATTTATCTTGAATATCTGATCTTCCTCCTGATTAGCCACACTTGCCTATTTCTACTTGTTACAAAAAATAACAAAAACAGAAAATGTTTTAGAAAATAGAACCCCTCCCCCGCAAAGAGCCTCACCTCACTAGAAGGACCACAAAGAGTCATGGAACAGCTACTGGTTTCAGGGGTATTACATACAGATCAATTATTTCCAAAAAATTAAACTGGATTTTTTTTGTATTTTACACATTAATCCATAATAGATCACTTGGAAAATACTAAAACTGATTATTTTTTAGAGGACAAAATCAAGGCTAAGGGTAGTCAGTCATTAATTATGACTCTTTTTACTACCCTGGCCAAATGGCTGGGTCAGATTAATATTACCTGATTTTATTTTGAATTAGAGGCTTAGTAAAAATTAGGTGGTCTCTGGGGGTGCAGAGAGTCTGGAGAGAGTGAACCTATCACATAAGGGAAGTTAGTTTGGAAGAGTTAATAGATAATAGCTCATATTTATATAGTTCTTTAAGAATTTATACAGTTCTTTAAGATCTGCAAATTATTTTCCATGTTATCTCATTGGTTTTCAACATCACTGTGCAGAAGGATCTAGTATTATTTATCTTTTACAAATGAGGAATCTGAGCTTCTGTATAATTAAGTGGCTTAACTAGCATCACATAGCTAGATATATCGTGGCCTGATTTGAACTCAAGTTTTCCTGACTCCATGTCTAGTACTATATCTATTGTGCTACCCACCTGTCTAGAATACAGGGCAGTTGCCACTTTTTTCAATAATTCAACAAGCATTTAGTAAACATCTTTTGTGTGCAAAACAATATAGGTACTTAAAAAGAAACAAAGTTTAGACAAAATATGGTCCTTCATGGAGATTATAATCTGCTACAAAGGTATGAAACATACCTAAATCATTACAAAACAAAACAATTTACACTAAATGCATAACAAGGAATAAAGTGCATTGTGAGATTCAGGGGTGGAATGTTAATTTAAAAACTGAAAGCTTTATTTGGTTATTTTATGGGTTATGGAAACACCTATGACAATAACAGCTACAGAACAATGAAAAGGAAAATAACATTTTTCTAGTAAACCAATCAAAAGCCTAACTCCTTATATGTTTCCTTTAGCTGAGAAAAGAAGAAAGTCTCTTATGGAAGGATGACTTTAAGAGTGATGGATTTGGAATCAGAGGAACTAGATTCAAACTAGATTCAATTCTAGGGGAGCTAGATGCCTCAGTGGATAGAACATCAACCTTAGACTCAGGAGAACCTTGTTTCAAATATGACCTTAGACACTTCCTAGATGTGTGACTTGGGGCAAATCACATAAACCTGTTTGCCTAGCCCTTGCTACTCTTCTGTCTTGGAGTTGTTACTAAGATAGAAAGTAAGTATTGTTAAAAACAAAACAAAACAAAACAAAAAACAATTCTGTCATTGATACTGAGCAAGTTTTGACCTCTCTGGGTCTCAATTTTCTCAAACATATAGTGAGAAGTTGAAATAGATGGCCTCAGAATTCCTTGCCAGATTTTCATCATTTTATGAATAGATAACCTGGAAGGCTCCTTCTAAATCTAAATTTATAATACTGTGAATGAGTCTACTTCAGAGAAAATGATCAACCTACATTACATATCAACCTAACATGAAAAGTGAGTTTCTTCTATAAAACTTAAAAAACACATATTTGCTTCATTATTTTTTTTTTAGCTTTCAAGCACTGACCTTTCCATATATAATGTCCAACAAGTAAATCAGATGTATGAAGCATTCTTTCCCTGCTTCCCATCTGCAGGCACACTGAAATAGATAAAGGATGGAATCTGACCCAGGGGCAGCACAAACTAAGTGGATTATCTTGAACTACAGAAGGCCCATAGAACCCTCTGAATTACTTCAAAGGTTAGGGATGAAGGAAAGGTTCAGTATCCTGCCTTCAGCAATATCTTTTGAAGGATTTTAAGAATCCATTCTATTGATATATTGCTATACTACAAAATAAGGAGAGACAGACAGAAGGACAGACATGGGGGGAGGGCAAAGGGAGAGGAAGAAAGAGAGGGGAAGGGAGGGAGAGAGAGACAGACAGACAGACAAAGAGAGAGACAGACAGAGAGACAGAGACAGAGACAACCATGTTCTTTTTTGACAGAAACACAACTGGGATAAAGTTGGTAATACCACACACTAACAGATTCATCCAGCTATGTTAACGATTCAAAGAATAAGCTTAAAATGCCCATGATGCTTCATTTTTATTTCTGAAATTGTTGAATATTAAAAAATTTTAATATCAGCATTTACTTACATTCCTAGAACTATCATTTTACCAAAAGTAAAGACAACAGTATTTATCTTCTTTGCCAATTTGACTATATATATTGTCTAGAGCTAATCTCTCAAGGGCTTATTCTGTTTAGCCAAAAGAGTTAGGGCCCTCCAGGTAAAGTTGGTGTCTTTATATTTTAAGTTACACACCTTAGTCTTATAATATATCATGATGTAATTTTCCACTATACACTGTCAAAATGACAAGCATCAAATTGGAGCCCAGAATAATAAAATCCTTAAATTTAAAAAGGTACCAAAGGTCACATTTTATTACTGTTCAGTCGTTTCAGTCATGTCCAACTCTTTGTGACCCCATTTGGAATTTTCTTGGCAAAGATAATGGAGTAGCTTGCCATTTCCTTCTCCAATTCATTTTATAATGAAGAAATTGAGGCAAACAGGCTTAACTATCTGCCTGAGGTCACAGTTATGCCAGATTTTAATTCAAGTAGATGAGTTTTCTTAACTCCAGACTTTATGCTCTATCCTCTGTGCCACTTACCTACCCACCCTCAAAGTCACTTAATACAGGACACAAAATCTTAATCAAATGTTCACCAAATCTATGGATTAAATATTAAAGTGGATATTTAAAGGAATTCATCTTATGAGGCAGTCCATGACATTTTGGACAGCCAAAAAAAAAATGTTAG
This sequence comes from Monodelphis domestica, assembly GCF_027887165.1. Classification (NCBI taxonomy): domain Eukaryota; kingdom Metazoa; phylum Chordata; class Mammalia; order Didelphimorphia; family Didelphidae; genus Monodelphis; species Monodelphis domestica. Next base: position 128,536,385 of record NC_077229.1, on the reverse strand, counting down.
CAATTTTTTCCCATACATTAAGTCAGAATCTACCTCTCACTTCAAACCACTAGTTGCCTTTCTGAGGCTACACAAAATAAATTTTGTAATTAATATCTTTTCAAATATTTGAAGATATCATCTCTCCTCTAAAGTCTTTTCTTCACCAACCTAAACTTCTCCAATGGCTTCAGGTAATTATAAGACATAATCTTTAGTTCATCATCCTGGTCACACATTGTCAATGTTTCCCCCCAAAATGGAATTCCCATGTTCTTCCTCACTCTTCTTCATAGTTCACTGGCTATTTTGGTAGGAATAATCTATATTCATAAGAATCTGAGTAGGATTTGACCTAGATGACCTCTGAGGTCTCCTTCATTTCTGAGGGTCTCTGATTTAAAAAAAAAGTTAGAACCAGCTTTATTATACTATAATACAATGTAATAAGCTTGTATTTTATTATGTAGGGGTCCTATGTTGTTGTTAAGTGTCCAGATATTTTTTGACCCCATTTAGGGTTTTCTTGGCAAAGATACTGGACTGGTTTGCCATTTCCTTATGCAGCTCATATCAGAAATAAGAAATTAAAGCAAACAGGATTAAATGACTTGCCCATTTTCATACATCTAGCAGCCAGATTTGAACTCAGTAAGATGAGTCTTTCTTTCTCCAGGCCCAATATTCTATCCACTATACCACCATAGTTGCTCCATATACATTGAGTAGTGGTCCTCATTTGTATTTGAGTTTGAATCCAATGCACTTGACTTTGGGCAAGCCAACTGACCTCTTTATCTTTTTATATTTATGTAGATATAATATTATATATCATTAAGCCTCTGATTACTGATATGTAATATAGAAATAATAACATACATATCACCTATAATGCCTTACAGGATTTTTTAAAGTGAACCTTAAAAGCACCAAATAAATATTTTGTTACTACTGTAATAGTCGGTGGCTGCTAGGTGATGCAGTGGGGAGAGTCCTGGGCCTGGATTCAGGAAGACTCATATTTCTGAGTTCAAAACCAGTCTCTGATACTTACTAGCTCTATGATCCTGAGCAAATCATTGAACCGTGCTTGCCTCAGTCTCCTCATCTGTAAAATGAGCTAGAGAAGGCAATAGTAAAGTATTCTAGTAACTTTGCTAAGAAAATCTCAAATGATGTCACAAAGAATCAGATATGACTGAAGCACCTGAAAAAAAAAACCCAACAAAAAAATAGCTAAATCAGCATGGGAAGGAGAAAGTAATTTACAAAGTGCACCACTGGAAGAAGTGAGTACCTATATGGATAGGTCTTCATGTTGAAGATAAGGACCCTCTCTGGCCATCTAGTTCAAATCATACCTGAAAAAGAGTACCAGACACAATACAGCTGAAAAGAGGATGACAAGGCTCTGCTTGAAGATGTCCAAAGAGGAGGGATCCTCTCAAAAGACCTCAGTTCCTTCAACTTTTGAATAGCTTTAATTGTTAGGAAAATTTCCCCTTGCATTAAACTTAAGTGATTTCTTTACAACTTTCATTGAAACTAATTCTACCCTGTGGGGTCAAGCAGTGCAACTTAAAGGTGATAGCCTTTAAAATACTTGAAAGATAATAATCACAGACTTAAAACAGAAAAGAGGTCATTTACAGATGGGGAAGTTAACACCTAGAGAGAATAAGTGACTTACTATGGTTACAAAGGTGGTAAAAATCATAGTAAAACCTGAACCCAGTTCCTGAACTCTGGTATCAAACCCAACATTTTTTCCACCATATTATGCTACCTCTTCTTTTCTCCAGCTAGGTGGCTAAGTGGTTTGAGAGCCAGACCTAGAAACAGGAGCTCTTAGTTTCAAATCGGGCTTCAGGCACTTCTTAGCTATGTGACCTTGTGAAAGTCACTTAAACCCTATTCCCTAACTCTTCTTGCCCTCCTGCCTTAGAACCAATAAACAGTATTAATTCTAAGATGGAAGGTAAAGGTTTTTTTTTTTTTAATTTCCTTTTCTTTAGGCTAGGCATCCCTAATTCGTTATGTAGCCATCCAGTTTAAATAGACTTCTTTGTAGAGAATTTAGATCTTGTTATTTTACCTTTAGGGGAAGAAAAGAATTTGGGAGACTGACAATTAACTCATCTTTGAAAAAGTCTCTGTGGAGATACTGAGAGAAGATTTAGAATTCTTTTCTTGAAGCAACTTGCAGAGTTAACATTCAAGGAGAGTGTGAGAGATTACAGTTAACTAAATGCAATTGTATAGTCTGTGAGGCTATAGTTAACTGCTAATGGACAAAGTGAAAGATTAAGTGAACTGTTAGGAGAACAAGTCTTTTAGGGACTTGGAAAATTAAATTTCATCTTTAACAAAGTTGAAAGACTTTGAAAGAACTGAGTTTGATTCTTATTCAATGGAAAAGACAGAGACTTTAACTGTCATCCTGAAAGAAATGAATTGTTAAACTTGAAGCTTCAGAATTTTAGAAGACTTGTAAAAAGGGCATGTGGCTGTGTCCTTCTTGCAGGTGATACATTTCTGAAATATGTATCCATCTCTTTATATTATCTGATGTAATTAATAAATTATAAAACCAGTAGTAGTGATATATGCCTAAGTCCATGAATAGGGCCCTCAAAGTGAGAAGAGAAAAAGCTTATAAGAAATGAGGCTTCATAATTTTTACAAATTAAGGTGAGGGCTCAGAGCTAATTGAATTTTACATTTTTAATTACTTTATGACTAATTTTACTTCATATCATCTAGATTTCCTTTGAACCTAACTAAAAAGATAAAAAGTTACAAGGAAGAAGTTTAATGTAATTATCCTCAAAAGCACATGAAATGTATTTCATCACACCCCATAGCAAGTGCCCATACTCTCATCCAAGTGATTGCTTCAAAATGGAAAACAGAGCTCATTATTCTTAAAAGAGGCTAGAAGATCACTTATCCATTGTCAATTACTACTTGATAACTAGACAACTTTAATGCTCTAATTTTTTTCCTTCCAAATTATGCTTCTTTGGATATTCTTTGGAATGAACAATATAATTGTAGAATGTCCAAACTGAGCATTATTTAGAAGCCCACATATAAACAACACCATAGCAAGTATCAAAGCACTGATATGCACTTATGTCAAGAATGGTCTCCCAGATGACTGAATGAATCCAGCAGAAATCAGACTAGTTACAGGCTTCTGACCTTGAGTATTCAAAACAGGTATTTGGAGAAAAAGCAGGAAGAAATCAGTCAAAAGGTATATGTGGTTATACCACCCTAGGTGGGTTATACATGACTGGCATGTCAACTATTATACATTGGCCCTCACTTGTAAATATTTTGACTAGCTGTGTGGGTGTTATTCAAAATCACAGATTTCCTTTCATCATTTGATTAGCAGGTAGCCTAACATTTAGCTTTGTGTAAACTGGGAATTGTGCCTTTGGGGGATTTTCATCTGTGGAGAATTACAGCCTTGATTCCAGGCAAGATTTCTCATGCTCACACACATGACTGTTAAGTGTGTATGTATATACATATTTACATATGCAAAAATGCTACATTTCTAAAAGCAAAGAAGTCAATCCAAGTGAAATTTTTGGGTTAATGAAAATTTCTTTCTGGAAGTCAATTTGAATTTAATTAACAGAAGGAGTGAAGTACTATTCCTCTTCACGTAATTTATCATCTAGTAAATAAAAAATACTTACTGTCCTCCAAACATGACAGACTTCCCTGTCTTTGGAACATTATTCATAATCTCCCTAAATATCACGGGCTACTCTCCTTGACACTTCAAAGAAGTCCTTCATTTTTACTTGTAGAAATCCAAATCAACTGATTGTCCAATTCAAGTATTACCTCCAATAGGACCTTTTCCTGAGTTCTATAGCTATCTAAAGCTTGGATCCTTATCTAATTGGAATTTTTAGCAGTTTATATGCATACTTTTAAATCTACATTATAATCACTTACATATGCCTTACTTCCCTTCTCATTGAATGGAACTTGTAGTCTTTGCTTTTAAATTTCCTTCAGCACCTAGCACAGGGTTCTCCACACAGTTAAAAGTTTGACAAACATTATCTGACTGACTGACTGAGCTCACAAAATAGCTTAAATTGTGCTCCTAAAAGATGTTTGCTTTGTGATTTTGAAAATACAGTTTTCCTATTTTGAAGATACCTATTTATGACAGTCTGCTACTAAATCTTTCCTCAGATATCTCATCTTAATAGAGACATGACACTGAGTTCTCAAAAGCTATGCTAGGCAGCAGTCAGATATGGATGCTATAATAGAAATGTCTGTTGTGTGAGGACAAATCTACCTAAATGCAGACAGGCTTTTATCACCTAACTTTAACCAAAAGATCTAAAAGATTCTATTTGAGACTTTTCAAATTCACTTTTAAAAATTAATTTTGAAAAAAAGGAAGATTTTTCTATTTTATTTTCTCTAAGCATAAGAAAAAAACAGAACATTTATCATTATTTTCATGTCTACGAGGCCTGAATTTTAGGTTACATGATTCAACAAAATGAATAATTGATCTGGATTATGAGCTAGATTCCAGACATGTTCATTTCAGGCATGTCTGCTTTGCAGTCCTACCACAGAAACAAACCAGAGTAGATATGTTCCACAGATAGGGCATTGTTTTTGTTGTTAAGACATTTTTCAGTCAAATCCAAGTCTCTTGTGACCCCGTTTGGGGTTTTCTTGGCAAAGATATTGGAATGGTTTGCCATTTCTTGCTCTAGATCATTTCACATATAGGGAAAATGAGGCAAATGGAATTAAATGATTTTCCCAGGGTCCTACACCTATTTAAGTGTCTGATTCCAGATCTGAACTCAGGAAGATGATTCTTTATGATTCCAGGCCTGTACTATATCCACTTCACCACTTAGCTGCCTTATACCACAAGGCTATGTGAATTGTTTTTTCTTTTTGCTTAAGTACAGTGTCAGATTCAAAATAAACAAAAACACTTTTACTTGAATTATATCAACTTACAAACAGCCAGAGATGTAAGATTTCAGAAGTATAATGCAAAGTAATAAAAACCATATGATTATATCAATATACAGGAAATTCCTTTGACAAAATAGAATACACATTCCTATTAAAATTACTGGAAACATGGGGTAAATGGAGTTTTTCCTCAAAATGATATGAAGCATCTATCTGCATAAAACCATCAGAAAGCATTACCTCTAATGGGGTGAAGCTAGAAGTCTTTCCAATTAGGTCAGGAATAAAACATGGATGCCCATTATCACTAATATTATTTAATATAATATTAAAAATACTAGCAATAGCAGAATGAAAAGAAAAAGAAACTAAAGGAATCACAATGAAGAGGCAACAACACTATCATTGTTGATGGCATGATTATATATGTGGAAAATCCTAGAAAATCAACTAAAAACGTAGTTGAAACTATCAATAACTTTAACAAAGAAGCAGGATATAAACCAAATCCACATAAATTATCAGCATTTTTACACAATACTGACAAAGTCCTGCAAGAGATAGAAATAGATATTCCATTTAAAATAACCACAGATCCAAATAGAATAAAATACCTCATAGTATACAAAACAAACCCAGGAACTACATGAACATAATTTTGAAAACTTTTTTTTACACAAAGTTGGATCTAAATAATTGTAGAAATATTAATTTTTCATGAATGGACAGAGCTCATATAATTGAAATGACAATCCTATCTAAACGAATCTACCTATTAATAATAAACTAATTATTTTTATTATATTTTACCATTATAATTAATAATGCCACCCCAATTAAACTACCAAAAATTTATTTTATTTTATCAAGTTAGAAAAAAATACCAAAATTTATTTGTAAGAATGAAAGATCAAGAATGTCACAGGAATTAATGGAGAAAAATGTAAACAAAGTAGGTTTAGCAGTACCAGATTTTAAAGGAGTAATTAGCAAAACTATCTGGTAGTGGCTACAAAACATAAAGGTAGATCAGTGAAACAGAACATAAAATAAACAGCAAAAAAGATTGTAATAATCTTGTATTTGATTAAATCATAAATATAGGTTTTGGGGACAGGAAATCACTGTCTGGTAAAAATTGTTGGGATAACTGTAAATTTATATGAATAAGAGCCATCCCCCAGTTGATAAATGGGCAAAAGACACAATTTTCAGATGAAGAAATCAAAGCCATAATTATGTATGTGAAAAAAATGATCTAGATAACTACTGATTAGAAAAGTACAAGACAAAACAGTTTTGAGAAATCACCTTATACCCATCAGATTGGATAAAATGACAAAAGGGCAAAGTCACAAATGTTGGAGGGGATGTGGAAAAATGGGGACACTAATGAATTGTTGGTGGAGCTGTGAACTAATCCAAACATTTTGGACAGCAATTTGAAATTATATTCAGAGAGTTATGCAACTGTGTATATCCTTAGACCCATTGTCAGTTCTGTTTCCCAAATATATCAGGGAAATAGGAAAAGAATTACTATGTTCAAAATATTTAGAGCAGTTCTCTTTGCAGTGGCAAAGAATTGGGAACTAAGGGGATGCCCATCAAATGGGGAATGGTTGAATAAATTGTGGTACATGACTGTGATAGATTCTACTGTGCCAGAAGAAACAATGAACAGACTGATTAAAAAAAAATTGGAAAGAACTACACAAGATAATTAATAGTGAAATGAGTAGAACCAGGAAGATATTATACAAAGACACAGAATCAATCCTGGAAGAATAAACTGTTAATGTCACCTTCAGAAAGTGAACATAAAGGTGAAATATTAAAGACTTAGTACATGTTGGCCACCTTGATATTTTTTTTTTTATTTGAGGAGGATGGGGGCAGGGGTGGAACACTAGTGGATGGGATAAATTATGTAGATATGAAGAAAAATAAGCTAAACATATAGAAGATCCATGATTTCATTTGTGTACTATCTTCTTTTCCTCTGTATATGGAAATGCTTATTTCATTTGGCTTTGTGAAATTTAGAATTAAAAAAAAATTTTTAAGTTATGGGTCACTCAGGACTTCCCACTGTTACACAGAATTCTAATCTACATTTGTACTAGCAAAGCCACCCTGAGAGATGACAACTTTGAGGCCTAGTAAATCAAAGTAGCATTTCAGAGAGAAAATCATGCTAAGATGGACAATATTATATTTGCCAGGAAAAAAAAGAATACTAAGGACATAAAAGGAATGTCTACATTAAAAGGTAATATTCATTTTGAATGGGTTATTCTCTTTAAAAATGTCGTACCTCTTTCCTACCTTAAAGTTCTTTATAAGCCTGAAGAGACATTATGGAAAATAAGTAAAAAATTAAAGTTACCTTTGGTAATTTTCTCATTGCCCCTTGAACTATATATTTAACAAATTAGTCAAATATTGTTTTTCAAGAGCTACTGTCAGGGGACAAAGGGAAAAAAGCTCTAATCATAGCAATTAGCTTTGTGAACCTTTAATTTCTGTTGAAGTTCTAAAGTTTGGAGGAGCATACCCACCCACAAGCACAGTGGCTCTTTCATCTTAAGGCAATTTAAACTCCATTCTTGGGAAAATAATAATTATAGGTAAAACAAGGTATTTAAGAACCAAGAAAAAAAAAGTAGTCATGGGAAACATTGTTTCTAGTTTTAAAATATGATAACAGTCCTTAAATGAAACAGAAACAGTAAAGTTTGCTGGTACATATCTTCTCAGGATTCGGTAACATTGATTAGGATATTGCTACATTTAGAAGGCCCATGTAAAGGGGGAATTACTTGAGATGCTGAGATGAAAACAGATAGGGTTCCAACCCAAAACTAGATCCTTTGTGGGTTTTAACTATTTACATAAAATGTAACTATTTGAATAAAATGGATTTAACTATTTATATAATCTTAATGAAATAAAAAAGTTGTGGAAAGCTGTCCAGAAATACGGATTAATCAGCCAGGGAAGACCTAGTCGACCTGGTATTTAAACATGAATCCCCACTAGTATAATCTCTCTCATTAAGGCTGGATTCAACAGAATAGAGAGCTAAAAACGTATAATGTAATGAATTATATGTTATCAGCCTCCTAGTAGACAGAAGTCATGGTTCCAAAAAAGAAATGTACTTTTGACTTCTATAAATTAGTCACACATATCAATGATTAAATGTTTCTATCACAACAAAGTGTTTATACCTCATTTTAAATATTCATAGTTGTGCTCTTTGTGGTGGCAAAAAATTTGGAAGTGAATGGGTGTCCATCAATTGGGGAATGGCTGAAAAAATTGTAGTATATGTTGGTGATGGAATACTATTATTCTCAATGAAACACTGGACTGGAGGAATTCCATGTGAACTGGAAAGACCTCCAGGAATTGATGCAGAGTGAAAGGAGCAGAACCAGGAGAACATTGTACACAGAGACTGATACACTGTGGTATAATCTAATGTAATAGACTTCTCTACAAGTAGCAATGCAGTGATCCAGAACTATTCAGAGGGACCTATGAGAAAGAACACTATCCACATCCAGAGAAAGAACTGTGGGAGCAGAAATGCATTAGAAAAATATATGATCGATCATGTAGTGTGATAGGGATATGATCAGGATGTTGATGTTAAAGAATCACTCTATGGCAAATATGAATAACATGGAAATGGGTTTTTAACAGTGATACATGTATAACCCAGTGGAACTGCTTATCAGCTTTGGAAGGGGAGATGATCATAAATCATGTAACCATGGAAAAATATTCTAAATAAAAATTAAAAATAAAAGAAGTTGGTTTTTAATAAACTTATATGTCTTAGTTGTTATTCATAAAATTAGCAATGCTTAAAATTATATATTTTAGTTATATAATTTTACTTAAGAAGAGAACATACAGCTTTAATACTGGAAGGGACACCTTAGAGATTATAGTCCAAACACCTCATTCTAAAGATGAGGAGAACAAGGTTTGATGAGATTAAACAATTTGCCCAAGGTAACTCAGCTAGTGGCAGGGTCAAGACTTGAATTCAGGTCATTGAATTCAGTTTATCCAGGCTCAAAATCTAAAAATCTTTCAAGTAGACTATAATTCATACTCTTTACTGTCACTAAACAAAAATTTCTTGGCTTAAATCTGCTCCTGAATTTTACTTATCACTAGGAATAAAGTACACTGATCAATTTGAAAAGGGGAGGGGGGGAAATCCCACCTATACTTTAAAAAAAATTTTAAATTAAAAAAATTTTTCATTAAGATTTTTTATTTTAATGACAGATTTCCACATAAGTTTTCCGAAGTTATATAATCCATATTGCCTCCCTCCCTCCTTCTTCTCTCCCCCCTCCTGGAGCTGACAAGCAATTTAATCTACCACCCATTCTTCTGAAAAATATAATTCCAACTTAGACCAGAGGATAAATATCTACTTTCTATGACAATTTTTAAAATACCCAGATATAAGGCACTGGGAGACATTAATAACGTTTTACCTCTTAACATTTGCTAATATATTACATAGACCATAGGTCATAACTCCAAAAAGTGCCTTCTGTGTCTAATTTCACAAAGGCTAGCCATAGATCAAAGTGCCACAACAATCCCAGCACTCATCCTTTGGAAAATGACAGCCAACCATAATTCAATCCAATGGTTACCTCAAAGCATGGACATGATAAAAATGGGCCATTTTGTCTGTGCGGTAACCTGTTATAACATCTGGGTCTTTAACAATCACTCTTTTAAATAAAGAACCCAGAGGAAAGCAACTAAAATAGAAAGGCTCATTACCAGAGTGATGCTTGCAACAACATGATCTATGTAGTTAATATTGTACAAGGAAGTGAACACAGGGAGAGTTGATTCAGAAGTTTCAAACTAATTTTACAGCACAATTCAAGTTGTTTCCAGTAGTCAGGCAAATTTTTTTTTTTTGCTAAAACCAAAAAAGGTACCAAATGTCAGCATTGGCAAGGACCTCAGTTCTTGACTAAAAGTCCTGTTCCCCTCCAATATACCCAATAAAGTAGTCATCCAGCCTTTTCTTTAAAAGATGTAGTCAAAGAGAAATAACCACCTCCTGGGGAAATTATATCTAATTTTTAGGCAGCTTTTCCTCACACAGAGACTAATTTTTCTTCTCTGCAAATTCGACTCACTACTAGCTCTGTCCTTGGTGGCTAAGTATAACAGGTCTAATCCCTCTTCCACATCACAATCCTGGAAGTAATTGAAGATAATTACCATGTTGCCCTAAATCTTCTCTTTTCCAGGGTTAACATGCTTGGTTCCTTCAAGAAGTAGGACACCCAACTTACAGTGTTGCAACATTCTAGCTAAAATACTGCGCCTAGAACTGAACACTAAACTCCATATCTGTTCAGAGCAAAGAACAGCCGAACCATTACCTCTTCACTGCCTCAACATGAGGTTATCTTACTGTTAAATTGCTGCACGGGGCAGTTTGTTGCCTCAGTGTATAAAGCCAGACCTGGGGATAGGAAGTCCTGGGTTCAAATTTAGTCTCATATACTTCCTAGCTATGTGGTCCTAAGCAAGTCACAATCCCAATCGCCTGACCCTTGCTGTTCTTCTGTCTTAGAATTGATACTTACCTGACTGAAGGTAAGGGTTTAAAAAAAAAAAAAAGTGAATGTACTACCTTTTTTGACTGCCATATCAATATTGATTCATACTGGAGTTAGCTGTCCATTAATACCCTCATTATCTTTTATTTATAAAGTTGATTTTTGGAAACCAAGCGTAAAAACTATTCATTTCTATTCATATTTCATATATATTAATATATTCCAATATATATTCATATACATATTTCTATTCATCCCTATCAAATTTCATCTTATTAGATCAAGCCATTTGACTTGTGATCTACTGTGTTAGATCTCTATCCTAGCTTTCTGTCATTTTCAAATGGGATAAACATGACATTGTGGCATCCCAGGTAATCTTGAAAGTATTACTGATGTATTAATATTGTAACCTTGCTCATGTACCAAACTCATGGTCATATTATTTCTTGATCACTGTATTTAATTGGTACTCTATTAATTCTGACCACTGTTCAAACCTACAATACAAAGGTCAAGAAAATTCCTGAGCAGGACATTAGCTGTCACAGGGTCCTATCTCCTACCTTGGCAGACCAGATTCCTTAATTAACCACCTCCTCTTTGATCTTGTGGTTGTCAATTGAGCCAATGTTAAATCCTATGCCATGTCACATGTTCATAAGCTATCTCCCATTCCCCATTCCTTTATTCTCCAATAAAAGATTGGGGACATGTGTAGATACCTCTCTTTTCCACCACCAGAGGAGCTTGAAAGCTAGAGCCCATGTTGTTGAACTCTTCGTCTCTGAGTCTTTCTTCCTTTATCATGTTCCCTCTTTCTATATATATCCCCTTCACCCATTTTTCCTCAGTTTCTAACTTCCCTTCTCAAGTGTCCACCCATGAAGGTGTTAATTTGTGGCTGCAGGCAGATATAGACATCTGTACTTTTGTCAAAGTCACTGATAAAACCAAGTAGAGATCCCTGGGTTACTCTAGTAAAAATCTGCTTCTAAGTTACCATGAAACTATTAGTGATTGCTCTGCAGATGTGATCACTGAATCACTTACAAAGTCATCTAACTGTACTACTTGACCTCTCCATCATATCCAAATGAATAAAGGTAGATTACTTGAGAAAGTCTACGTATAACACATTTTTAAAAAATACAGTTTTCTAAGTGACGTACACTATAGCCTTCCTCTTCAAGTAGCTAATGATCTGGAAATAAACATTTAAATTGAGCAGGAAAGAGACTATGTTGTGGAATATATCCCTTAGGAATAGAAGTGATCACTTTCTAATGTCTCTGGCTTCTATTTTTCTATTTTATTTTCAAAATAATCTGGAAAAACAGTGGGATATGTAGAGAATATAGAAACTGATTTGAAATCAGAGGACTTAGGTTTGTCCATGCTACTACCTGACAAACCTCTCTTAGCCTCATCTGAAAATGGGTACAATACCTATAGTATATAATTTCACTTATTAATCAGTCTGTTACATGACAAATACTATGGTTCGTGCTGGAAATTCAAAATCAGAAATGAAAATTCTTTGGACTTCTAAGAGCTTGAATTCTATTGTGGCAAATATGTACACATTATCAACATATGCAAGATAAAGAGAAGATGGTTTTGAGGAAATGGAAAATAGGAAACAACCTAGAGGGGTATTGAAAGCTTTAAAAACCTATGTACCACCTGTAGCTTACTATTATTTGTAGCAGGACTTCAGGATTACAAAAGGCTTTCACAAATACACCTTTATTTGATCTTGACAACACTGTGTAGAGTTAGAACTTATCCCTACTTTACAGAAAAAGGAATTGACTAAATAAAAGATGAACTCAAATTCAATAAATAGTGGAGCATTTTCTATACATGGTCCTAAACAAAAGTTCTAGGGATCAAATATGAAAATAAAATATATCAGTTATATGATGAAGTGGAGAGATTACAGTCAATAAAAATTTATTAAGCACCTACTAAATGTAAGGCACTGTGCTAAAGACGGGATATTTTTTTTAAAAAAGGCAAAAGACAGGCCCTACTGTCAAGAAGTTCAAAATTTAATAGGGAAGAAAACATGTTAACAACTATAGACATAAGACAGAGTGAATTTGAGATAAACCTCAGAGGGAAGCCCTGAGTTCAAAACTGACCTCATTCACTTTTATGTGATACTGAGCAAGTATATTAGTGGGGAAATTGAGAAGGAACCAGAGTTGCCAGATACTAGGGGAATAAATAAAAGATAGCACTACTTCTTCCTCCCCTTCCCCCAAGCAGAGCTGTTAACAGTTGAGTTAGGTCTGACTAAAGCTGAAAGGGTAAGTGAAAATATTTCAATATTAGCCATGTTGCAAAAGAAAATACAAGCAAAAAAAAAAACAAAGATAATAAAAAGTATGCTTCAATCTGCATTCAGTGGATCAGTTTTCTCTCAGAGGTAGATAGCATTTTTCATCCTGGTCCTTTGGAATTGTCTTAGGTCATTATCTTGATCAGAATAGCTACTATTGATCATCCGTACAATATAATTGTTATTATGTTCAATGTTTTCCTGGTTCTGCTCACTTTACTTTTCATGACTTCATATGTCTTCCATGGTTTTTCTTACAGGACAACAGTATTTGATCACAATCAGACATCATAATTTGTTCAACCACTCCCCAACTGAAGGACATCCCCATCCAATAGTTTCTTTCCAATTCTTTGCTACCACAAAAAGAGCTCCTATAAGTCTTTTTGTACAAAGGATCCTTTCCCCTTTTCTTTGCTCTTTTTAGGATATAGACCTAGTAATGGTACTGCTAGGTCTAAAGTAAGTATAGTTTTGTAGCCCTCTGGGCATAGTTCCAAACTGTTTGTTCTCCAGAATGGTTGGACTAATTCACAACTCCACTGACAGTGCATTATTGTCCCAATTTTTCCACATCCTCTCCAGCATGTCATTTTCCTTTTCTGTCATGTTAGTCAATCTGATGGGTGTGAGGTAATATCTCATAGTTGTTATAAGTGACATTTCTTTAATCAATGATGACAGAGTATTTTTTTCATGCAACTATTGCTAGCTTCGATTTCTTCTGAAAACTGCCTGTTTGACACTTATCCTTTGACCATTTATCAACTGAGAAAAGGCTAGATTCCCTTTCAGTACTCAGGCTATATGACTACAAGTGGAATGTGATGGAGAAGTAATTTGATTCAACTACAATTTGAATTTGGTGACCATTCAAGTTTCATCCAATTCTAAAATCTAGTTTTATTTTCATTCAATAAACACAAATTTCCCTGAGTGAAAGATCAAGGATATTCTATACCCCATAGCACCTATAATAGTACCTAACAATTAGCATCAACATGCATTTTTTGACTGTGATCTTTTTTGCTTATTTCCTTTCTGTGAATTTTTAAATAACTTTAAGCTAGTTTTCCTTGGTAGTAATCAGCACCTAGTAGAATTTCCATCCAAAAAGAAGATGAAATAAGAGGTATGATATTGCAAAATGAAATCCTTTCCACTTATCAGTGACACACTCTAGTCATCCCTTCAAAGTGGTCAGTTAGCCCTATCCTGAAGACCTCCAAAGAGAGAAACACCACTTATTGAAAGTTCATTCTACTTCTAGACAGTTCTATTTTTCAGGAATTTCCCCCCCCCTGTCATCAAGCTTATTTGTCTCTTTGCAAATCCTCACAATCATTCTGTGGGCTAGCTGCTAAAATTATTATCACCATGTTTTTTCTTTTTAAGTAAAGCACATAGAAATTAAACAACTTATACAAGGTGGGAAAATCCTAATCATTCTTTTGAAAGGTACAACTTCCAATATAGGTCAGAAGATTAGTATTTGATTTCAAAGAAGACATTTAAAATACATAAGATATAAGGCACTAGCAGAAATTAATGAGGTTTCACACTTTTACATATAGACCATGAGACATAACACCACAAAAGCATGTTCTATATCCAATTTCACAATAGCCAATGATAGACCAAAATGTCACAATAATCCCAGGGTTGATCTTTTTGGCAAATGACAGCTGACCAGAATTCAATAGAGTAGTTAGTTCACAGTGTGGGCATATTGAAAATGGTTCATCTTGGATGCATGTTAACTTGCCATAACATCTGGATGCTTAACAAGCACTCCATCAAATTAAGTTCTCTGAGAATAGCAAACTAAATATCTCATTATGAGGGTAATGCTTACAGACAAGGAGTTCTGTTGATCTAACACTGTAAAAGGAGGTGAACATAGTGCCAGAGTTTATTCAGAAGCATTAAACTAATGCTTCAGCAGTCTACAGCAGACACTGTTACAGACATAATCACTGGCATAGCTAGTCAGTGGTAGAGCTAGATTATTTCTAAATCTTATGACTGGGTTCAGTGTATGTCCATATCATCTCTCTAGCCAAAATAAATAACCTCCTAGCAAATGGAACCTACCGGAAATTAAAAAAAAAAACCTGAGAACCATTTAATTTAGAACAAATCTTGAGAGATCTTAAAATTTTCTTAGCTCCTACAGGCATCTTGTATATATACTTTACTAGATTGGAACATGTTTTAGAAAGCTTCAGGAAAAAAACTGCCAGCCTACTGAAAATGTAAAACAAGGATTGGGAGGTTTTTGTTTAGTTTTGCTGGGGGGAAGGTAGAGAGGGGAAATTGTCTTCTGGGGAAAAAACATCTCAGAGATTTTACACACCATCTTCCCCTTAAGGCTTTTCACAATCAGATCTGATGAACTGATCAAGAAAAAAAAAAAAACATTTAGCCTGGAATGTCAGAAAAGAGATGACTCATTCACTAATAGTGGTTTGATTTTCCCCCCTCTGTTATGGGATTACTAAATACCAAAGTATATACTCTTGGGATCTTTCCCATTGCTTTTACTTGCCCAAACAAACTTCAAACACTACCTAAATTGGTCCCCTTTCATTTTCATTATTACAAAAATTATTTCTTCCAGGTGCTTTTATTGGGGTGGGGGAAAGTGAAAAGAGATAAGAGGCCTCCAAAGGAATGGAGAGACATTATGGAGGGCAGAAAATGAGAAAGGAAGGAAAGAAAAAATTGGAGAGAAGGGGGAAAGAGAAGGAAGCATTTATTAAGTATGTACTGGGTGCCAGGAATTATGAAAGCACTTTACAAATTTTATCTCATTTGAAATTTATAATACCTCTGGGAGGTAGATGTTATCTCCATTTTGCATATGAGGAAACTGAGGCAAGCAGAGATTAAATGCTCAAGATCACACAAGCTTTTTCCAATTTGAATCTAGATTTGAACTCATTTCTTTCTGACACTCAGTACAATGCTCTCCCTAGCTGTACCACCTAGCTGACTGAGCTTATTTATGTTAGATATCAGACGACCTGGGTTTGAATTGATGTTCTGAATGCCTAACAAGTTTTGTGTCATGGAGCAAGTCCCTTAACCTCTTTGAGACCTTTTCTTCATCTCCAAAATGGGAAGAGTGAGATTTGTGATCAGGAAAATGAGGTAGCAAATTAGATAGAGCACTGGGTCTGTAGTCAGAAAGGCTCATCTTCATTATTTTAAATCCAGTTTCAGACACAGCTAGCTGTGTGACCCTGGGCAAGTCACTTAACCCTCTTTGCCTCAGCTTCCTCACTTATAAAATGAGTTGCCAGAGGAAATGGCAAACCACTCCAGTGCCTTTGCCAAGAAAACCTCAAATGGAGTCACAAAGAATCAGATGCAACTGAAACTACTGAACAACAGACTTGTGTCACTTATCAAAAAAGGGTTATCATGAGAAAAGCTCTCTGGGGGCAGATAGGTGGCACAGTGCACAGATAGCCAGACCTGGAGTCAGGGGGACCTGGGTTCAAATCTGACTTCAGATACTTCCTAGCTATGTGACCCCGAACAAGTCACTTAGGAAGGGAGGAGATAATCCTTTAAATCTTTACTTTCATTCTCTGGGGAAAACAACATATGCACATTTATACAAAATACATGCAAAGAAAATCCAAGACAAATCGGGGGATGGAGGAGGCAGTGGTACCTGAGCAGAATAAGACCAGCTTCAAATAAAGTGGAGGCACCTGAGCTTAGCTTAGAAGGAAATAGGCTGTTGTGACAGGGAATAAGGAGGGAAAGCATTCAAAGCAAAAGGCAAGCTTGAAGACAGAAAATGGAATGTCATGTGCAAGGCATATCAGGAAGGTATGTCTTCACATACATTCTGTATGTACAGTATGTAAAGGAGAGTAAAATAAGGTTAAAAAGGTAACTGAAGTCCTATCGTCAAGGGCTTAAATGCCCAGCACAGCAGTTTGAGTTTCATCCCAGAGGTAAAAGGGATCCACAAAAGTTTATTGAGCAGGGCAGCAACATGATTAGGCTTGTGCTTAAAAATCACTTGGGCAGCTGGGTAGAGAATAGATTAGGCAAAAAAGACCAATTAGAAGGCTTGGGTGACAGTCCAGTTGATGGGTGATAATAGCCTGAACTGTGGTAGTGGATGCATGGAGACAATAGTGAGAGGGAGACTAATTAGGAGGCTAAAGCAACAGTCTAGTCAAGAGGTGATGATAGCCTCCACTAGGATAGTGGCTTTATGAAAGGAGAGGAAAGAACAGGTGCAAGACTTGGTGCACAATATCTGATCTCTCATGTTGTCCATCTTTTTTTTAGTCTGTGGCTAATAGCTAGGAATAGATGAGTGAATTAAATAAAAAAACAAATAAAACAAATAAAACTAGGCTCTGATCCAACAAGTGCTTTTTATGGGGCAGCAATAACTAGACAAGATTTTGAAGCAAAAATTAGCATAAATTAGGAATGCAAAACTTTAAAAATCCAGCCTAATGAACAATCATTATCCTGTCATGCCTTACCCACTAATTGCTTCTGCCTGTTCTCTTCACATGACTTCCATGTATTCTGGAAGGATTCCATAAAGGGAAAAATATAATAATGATTTTGCATTTCTGTAGTGTCAGAGGACATTAAATGCTGGGTTTATTCTTAGATAATTCTCATATATAGGGGAAATTATTTAAGGATAAGTGAATTGGATATACATACAGGACAATGGACAAATAGGAAGGAGAAAGTATGATGGAGTAGAAAGATGTGGAAGTTCAAAATTACCTTGATTTTAATCCTGTCTTTGCTGTTCATTGTCCTTGGTCAAGTCACATTATCTCTCTAGGTCTACTGAATTCCTAAGTCAATTCTGGCAGCCAAGTAGTAGATGGAGCAATAAGAGTACTGAAATGGAATCAGGAAGAATTCTAATTTGGACTTATATACTTTTTTTTTGAACCCTTACCTTCTATCTTAGAATCATTACTGCATAATGGTTCCAAGGTAGAAGAGTAGTAAGGGCTAGACAATGGGAGTTTAAGTGACTTGCCCAGAGTCACACAGTTAGAAGTGTCTGAGGTCAGATTTGAATCCAGGATCTCTCATCTCTGGCTCTCAATCAGTTGGGCCATCTGGTTGCTCCCCAATACACTTATTTAACTAGCTGTGTGACTCTGGGCAAGTCATTTAACCCTGTTAGTCTCAGTGTCCTGATCTATAAAATGAGCTGGAGAAGGACATGGCAAACCACTCTAACACCTTTGTCAAGAAACCCCAAGTTGGGGTCACAAAGAGTCAAACACATCTGAAAATGACAATAATAGTAGGTTGACTTTAAGCTCTAAATCCTATGATTTAGATAGATAGAATTGGAATTTATACAGAACTCAAGTTATAAAGTATATAAATATGTGTGTCTAAATTTATATATAAATTAATTTTGTCATTAATTATATAGGAATATGATTTTTTTTAATATATTTTATTTGATCATTTCCAAGCATTATTCGTTAAAGACATAGATCATTTTCTTTTCCTCCCCCCCACCCCCCATAGCCGACGCGTAAGTCCACTGGGCATTAGATGTTTTCTTGATTTGAACCCATTGCTTTGTTGATAGTATTTGCATTAGAGTGTTCATTTAAAGTCTATCCTCTGTCATGTCCCCTCAACCTCTGTATTCAGGCAGTTGCTTTTTCTCGGTGTTTCCACTCCCATAGTTTATCCTTTGCTTATGAATGGTGTTTTTTTTCTCCTGGATCCCTGAAAGTTGTTCAGGGACATTACACCGCCCCTAATGGAGAAGTCCATTACGTTCGATTATACCACAGTGTATTAGTCTCTGTGTACAATGTTCTCCTGGTTCTGCTCCTCTCGCTCTGCATCACTTCCTGGAGGTTGTTCCAGTCTCCATGGAACTTCTCCACTTTATTATTCCTTTGAGCACAATAGTATTCCATCACCAACATATACCACAGTTTGTTCAGCCATTCCCCAATTGATGGGCATCCCCTCGTTTTCCAGTTTTGGGCCACCACAAAGAGCGCAGCTATGAATATTTTTGTACAAGTCTTTGTGTCCATTATCTCTTTGGGGTACAGACCCAGCAGTGCTATGGCTGGGTCAAAGGGTAGATATTCTTTTGTCACCCTTTGGGCATAGTTCCAAATTGCCCTCCAGAATGGTTGGATCAGTTCACAACTCCACCAGCAATGAATTAATGTCCCTACTTTGCCACATCCCCTCCAGCATTCATTACTTTCCTTTGCTGTTATGTTAGCCAATCTGCTAGGTGTGAGGTGATACCTCAGAGTTGTTTTGATTTGCATCTCTCTGATTATAAGAGATGTAGAACACTTCTTCATGTGCTTGTTAATAGTTTTGATTTCTTTATCTGAGAACTGCCTATCCATTTCCCTTGCCCATTTATCAATTGGAGAATGGCTGGATTTTTTGTACAATTGATTTAACTCATTATAAATATGAGTAATTAAACCTTTGTCAGAGGTTTCTATGAAGATTTTTTCCCAATTTGTTGTTTCCCTTCTGATTTTAGTTATATTGGTTTTGTTTGTACAAAAGCTTTTTAGTTTGATGTAGTCAAAATTATTTATTTTACATTTTGTGATTCTTTCTATATCTTGCTTGGTTTTAAAGCCTTTCCCCTCCCAAAGGTCTGACATGTATACTATTCTGTGTTTACCCAATTTACTTATGGTTTCCTTCTTTATGTTTAAGTCACTCACCCATTTTGAATTTATCTTGGTGTAGGGTGTGAGGTGTTGATCTATTCCTAGTCTCTCCCACACTGTCTTCCAATTTTCCCAGCAGTTTTTATCGAATAGTGGATTTTTGTCCCAAAAGCTGGGATCTTTGGGTTTATCGTATACTGTCTTGCTGAGGTCGTTTTCCCCCAGTCTATTCCACTGATCTTCCTTTCTGTTTCTTAGTCAGTACCAAATTGTTTTGATGACTGCTGCTTTGTAATATAGTTTGAGGTCTGGGACTGCAAGGCCCCCATCATATGTGTTTTTTTTCATTATTTCCCTGGATATCCTTGATCTTTTGTTCTTCCAAATGAACTTTGTTATGGTTTTTTCTAAATCAGTGAAGAAGTATTTTGGTAGTTCAATGGGTATGGCACTAAATAGATAAATAAGTTTGGGTAGGATGGTCATTTTTATTATATTGGCTCGTCCTATCCATGAGCAGTTAATGTTTTTCCAATTGTTCAAGTCTAGTTTTAGTTGTGTGGCGAGTGTTTTGTAGTTGTGTTCATATAGTTCCTGTGTTTGTCTTGGGAGATAGATTCCTAGGTATTTTATTTTGTCTAAGGTGATTTTGAATGGGATTTCTCTTTCTAGTTCTTGCTGCTGAGCTGTGTTGGAGATATATAGAAAAGCTGATGATTTATGTGGGTTTATTTTGTATCCTGCAACTTTGCTAAAGTTGTTGATTATTTCAATTAGCTTTTTGGTTGAATCTCTAGGATTCTTTAAGTAGACCATCATGTCATCCGCAAAGAGTGATAACTTGGTCTCCTCCTTGCCTATTCTGATGCCTTCAATTTCTTTATCTTCTCTAATTGCTACTGCTAGTGTTTCTAGTACAATGTCAAATAGTAGAGGTGATAATGGGCATCCTTGTTTCACTCCTGATCTTATTGGGAATGCATCTAGTTTATCCCCATTGCAGATGATATTAGCTGTTGGTTTTAGATATATACTGTTTATTATTTTTAGGAATGACCCTTTTTTCCTATGCTTTCTAGTGTTTTTAATAGGAATGGGTGTTGTATTTTATCAAAGGCTTTTTCTGCATCTATTGAGATAATCATGTGGTTCTTGCTAGTTTGCTTGTTGATGTGGTCAATTATGTGGATGGTTTTCCTAATGTTGAACCAGCCCTGCATCCCTGGTATGAATCCTACTTGATCATGGTGAATGATCCTTCTGATCACTTGCTGGAGTCTTTTTGCTAGTATCCTATTTAAAATTTTTGCATCTATATTCATTAGGGAGATTGGTCTATAGTTTTCTTTCTCTGTTTTTGACCTGCCTGGTTTTGGAATCAGTACCATGTTTGTGTCGTAAAAGGAGTTTGGTAGAACTCCCTCTTTGCTTATTATGTCAAATAGTTTGTATAGTATTGGGGTTAACTGTTCTCTGAATGTTTGATAGAATTCACAGGTGAATCCATCAGGCCCTGGGGATTTTTTCTTAGGAAGTTCTTTGATGGCTTGATGGATTTCAATTTCTGATATGGGATTATTTAAGAATTCTATTTCCTCTTCTGTTAGTCTAGGCAGTTTGTATTTTTGTATATATTCATCCATTTCTCCTAAATTGGTGTATTTATTGCCATATAATTGGGCAAAGTAATTTCTAATGATTGCCTTAATTTCCTCCTCATTGGAGGTGCTGTCCCCCTTTTCATCTTTAATGCTGTGAATTTGCTAGGAATATGATTTTTATTAGTTATCAGCAACCTCATTAAGAACCTGAAATAATTTTATTAAATGATTCAATAATTTTTAATGCATCTTTGTTAAAAAGGAGAAAACAAGACTATTATCTTTAATGGTTAAGACCTGTTATTTCATTTGAATTGGTAGCCTGCACCTAGACCTAGAGATGGAAAGGAGCTCAGAGGTTGCCTGGTCTAATGCTTTCTCTTGGCAGATGAAGACCTGAGGTCCAGGGATGTTATCCAACTTTTCCCAAGTTCAGAAAATAGTAAGAATCAATGATTCAACAAGTGGTTGGGTCTATGAACTCCAAAGTTCTTTTGCATTGTAGCATACACATCCAGGAAAACTCTCTATCCTATGCAGATTAGAAATTGTTTTGGAACAAAGTTGCTTAGGTCTAGCTTAGAGGCCAGTTCTCTATCTGATTCTCTTGAGTTGACTCTCTAGTATTACTAATACTCTTGAAAAAATTGAGGGGAGAAAAGTTAATGACACAAATCACCATCCAGTCACTAAGAGTGAAGCAGAAAAACCACACAAACCTCAGTTGCCTTAAGTGTCCTCATCTATGAAATGAGCTGGAGAAGGAAATGGCAAACCACTCCAGCATCTTTGCCAAGAAAACCCCAAATGGAGTCACAAGGAGTCAGATATGACTGAATAACAACTCATTCTACAATCAAGAATATCATTTCATTACTGCCTAACATGAAGAATTTGTTGGTGAAGACAAAGCTGAGATACTACATTGATTAAACCTTGGTAGAGATGGATGAAATTTATAGTTTTATGAAAATGTATGAAGTTATAAATACTTTGGTAGTATCTT
Source organism: Monodelphis domestica (assembly GCF_027887165.1). Lineage (NCBI taxonomy): Eukaryota > Metazoa > Chordata > Mammalia > Didelphimorphia > Didelphidae > Monodelphis > Monodelphis domestica. The sequence goes on along the minus strand of NC_077229.1, from coordinate 128,514,174 downwards.
ACCTAAGGTCAGAAAGAGAATATATTCTCCACTTAAACAACTACTGGCCTAGTTTCGGCCCTCTCACTTTTTACCAAAACCACTACTGCCTCTTAATTTGTCTGCCTATTCCTACCCTCCTCCCTCTCTCCATACCATTGCAAAAATTATGTTCCTAAAACACAGATGTGACTCTGTGATTCCCTTACTGAAGAAATTTCACTGACTGTTGCCGCTAAAATAAAATGTAACTGAAGCCCTTTACAATCTGGACTATGCAAGTTTATTTGGCTTTATTTCATGTTACTTTCTTTTATTCCTTCAATACGTTAGCAACATGGATTGACTTGGAATGCCAAGCTTGGGAGACACCATCTTTTTGTACAGGCTATCCTTCGGATTTGGAATGCATTCCTTGTTTACCTCTGCCTCTTAAGAGTCTTTAGCTTTCTTTGCTTGAATTAGGTGCTATCTTCTTTAGTGAAGCCTACCCAGATAACCCTAGTTTATTATGTTCTCTCCCTCTTCAAATTACCCTGACCAGTGCACTTTCCAAACTTCCATGTTGCCTCTAATGGGTTTGAGCATTGTTATGGCCAGAACTGAATTCCTTCTATGTTCTTAAGTTGGTAGATCACTATTTGTGGTTTATTTATTCTATGTGGCATTGGGGTTCAAGCTCCAGAAGTGTAAGAAATTCCTTTTACATTGAAAATGCCCCAAAGTTGGTAGTGATAGGGTCCAATGAGAAGAGCTTTGTAAACCTTAAAACTATTAGCTATTACTATTAGGGAAACTATTGTACTCAACTATCCTGTGCTAAGCTAAAGCCTTTGAAAAGAGACAAAAATACTAAACAACTACTAGAAAAAATATTCTTAAATTTTTGACTGTAAAGATTAAAGCAGATTTTAGGGACAGGCAAGGAGAGGCTGCTCTTCCTGGCTAAATGCTTTCTAGACTGATAGAGAAATTGGCATTTTGACAACTAATGAAGGTTTAAAAAGCAAAAGCTTTTCACACAAATTTTAGTGAGGTAGCTACTTTAAAAATTATCATTCCCATTTTAAAGATAAAGAATATTAAAACCCAGAGGGACAAAGTGACATTCCCCAAGTCATCCAGCTGGTTGGTGGCAGTCACTGGGTTTGAAGCCAGTATTCATTCCCTTATGTCATGCTGCCTCCCACATAGAATTCCAATTCTGTGATTCTATGAATGGCTTATTTGATTCCCACATCCTTCTCTCTCAAAAAAAGAAACATACCCTAAAAATTATTTAGCTTCACATAGCAAATGTTGTCAAAAGATAACATAGTTAGGATTCTAGATATGGTTGGATGGAATATGAGCTAATGATATCCCTTTCAGCATATGCTCACCCATATCCACATCAAAAAATGAACTCATTTTGTAGACAATTTGGTTTTCTGATTCTCCAAATTTCTCAGTTCCTGAAATGTTACTTTAACAGATGATTAGAATATGAAACCACTCTTTTTCATACTCCATTTAAGGATAAAGGTAAAAAAAATTATATCTATTAATTGAGTATAATTGTAAAAATTGGGGGGGGTACGTTATAAGTATTTTAAAAATCACAAACTGTAAAAAATAAATGCTTTAAGAGAATAGGTCTTTAAAAAATGCCTTCAATTTTGAGTTTTGAGAAAAGGATAAACATAAAGGATTATTTCCATGACCTTAAAAACCAGAATTTCCTTGGATGACAAACTAATGAAAAAGACATCTTTGAGACCAGTGGAAGTCTTGACTCACTGTAGCAGAGGCATCTGACATTCTTATAAACGTTCTTGCTTCCAAAATAGAATTCCCTCTCAGTCCTGAAAACAGAATCTAACATTTTAACCTCTTAGGCCCAGAATCTGATCTGTTGGTGTTTGATACTGCACAGGGAGGCAGAGAGGAAGGTGGGGTTGGGGGTTGAGAATGGGCCAGGCCGGAGGAGGAAAAAAAAGAAAACAAAAAAAAGGCAAGCAAATAATCACAGATTCAGGTAATGCTCTAGTTCAAGGTGACAGAGGCCTTGGGAGTGATCTGCTCCATCCTAATCCCTCCTCAGGCAAACAAGGAAATAAAGAATTAGGTAAAGCATATAAAAGAAACACTCAGTGCTCCAATAGATCCAGGATATCATCCCCAAACTAGAAATTTAAGAAGTAATTAATGAAATTAAAAGTTTTTACTAAACAATTAATGAAGTCGTTACTTAGGAGCCTTCCCTATTTTAACCCTCAGCTTGCTTCCCTATGGATAAGGGCAGCCTGGTGAGACTGGCATATCAGAATTACTGAAAGTATTTGAATTCCTTTTTGCAGAGATACACTTAGGTATAGTTGTATAGCAGTGATACTATTGGCCTAGGAAGCAAGATCTGGATTACAATTTTAGCTATCAAAATGTCAGCCTGGGTAAGCCACAGAATTCCTCACTTCATTTTCTTAGGTATAAAATTAGAATAATAAAATGCTACCCAAGATTGTTGTGAGGAAAATACTTTGGAAATACTCTGCTTTGTATAATATAAACATGGACATTTTATAACAGAGCAAGCAAGAAAGCCAAGAACCAGGGGAATGTTGTACACAGCAACATTAGCATTATATAATGATCAACTGTGAGAGACAGCTATTCTCAGCAATACAATGATCTGGGACAATTCTGAGGGTCTTAGGACAAAGAATGCTATCCACCTAGAGAAAATATGTTGGAGTCAGAATACAGATCAAAGCATAACTAATTTTCACTTTAGTTTATTTGTGTTTTTATTTGGGGAGTTTGATTTTATATAAGTATTCTGTTACTACAATGACCAATACAGAAGTATGTTTTGCATGGTACAGATGCATAACTCAGATCAAATTGCTGGGAGTGGGGAGGAAGGAGAGGAAAGGAGACATTCTGGACCTTTAAGTTAAGAAAATGTATGTTGAAAATTGCTACTGCATATAACTGGGAAAATAAAATATTTAAAAACAAAAAACAAAGCAGCCAAGTTACTACTTATTATTCAACTCCTTTCACAAAGAAGAAACCAATGAAAGACTGGGAAAAAAAAAGTCTGAAGAGAGTCTTGACTTTAAAGTACCAAATCTCCTCTTCATCAGGAGTTCTCTCCTGATATTTAGAACTGCTAGTGACTATTTCTAGGGGCAGATACTCCCCCCAACCCCAACAAACAATGTGGCATTTATGCATTTATTTTATATTTATTCTGAATAAACTTTTTTGAATTCTGAATAGACTTACATATGTACATGATGTCTCATCCCATCAAATATAAACTTGAGGGCAAGAACTATTTCTTTTCTTCTCTGTCTTTAGCATCTAGCACAATACACCTGGCACATACTAGGTCCTTATTTAATACTTATAGATTGAATGATATCATCAGTAACCATAAAGAGTAGTCGAAGAGGAAAATTTTCAAGTTGTTAGTCCTAAAAAGGCAGAAAGAGCTAATTTTAGAGGCTCTCAGCATTCTTTTCCTTTTGAAAATTTTATTTAATTAGATGATTTAGAATATTTCTCCATGATTATAAGACTCATATTCTTTCCCTCCCCTCCCCCTACCCTCTCCTGTATATGACACGCAATTCAACTGGGTTTAACATGTGTCATTGATCAAGACCTATTTCCATATTATTAATATTTGCACTAGGGTGATCACTTAAGAGTCTACTTTCCAAGTCATATCCCCATTGACCCATGTGATCAAGCAGTTGTTTTTCTTTTGTGTTTCTTTTCCCACAATTCTTCTTCCTCTGAATGTGGATAGCATTCTTTCTCATATGTCCCTCAGAATTGTTCAGGATCACTGCATTGCTACTACTAGAGAAGTCCATTACATTCGATTATACCACAGTGTATCAGTCTCTGTGTACAATGTTCTCCTGGTTCTGCTCCTCTCACTCTGCATCACTTCCTGGAGGTAGTCCCAGTTCACATGGAATTCTTCCAGTTCATTATTCCTTTGAACACAATAGTATTCCATCACCAACATATACCACAATTTGTTCAGTCATTCTTGATATCAGGAGAACTTTACTTTCAGTCACCACAAGATTATAATACTGTTGACAAAAATAAATTCTTTTTCCTGAAATATGCCCAAACCATGTTGCCAATGTTAGCTTATATTATACAGAACAAGAGCAATAAAAAGTTACTTAAGAAGCTTGACAAAATTGTTGTTGTTGGGGGGGGGGGAGGCCAAGGGGGAGGTTAAGAGAAAGAAACCTTCCAAGACACTAAAAACCAAAGTGCTGGGGTTTGGTACATAAAACTGGCCTCCACAGAATATTATCAATCCTATAACAGGCATCTGCTTTAGCCTTTTAAAAACATGCATAATAAAACAGAACAGCTCTTGAATTTCAAACACAAAGAAATAAAGGAATGAAGGAAAAAGAAAATAAGCCCAATTGAAATTGGCCTTTTGTTTGGGATGCACACTTCTGGCTCCTGAAATGCAGGAGAATGCAGAGTTCATTTTTAGCAGTTGATGAATTTGAAAGTAAAATCTGAGGCTTTCAGAATTAACCACCCAACTAGGGAGAAAGAATGCAAACACAGATTTCTGAGCTCAGTTTTGTGGGGAATGTACCCTGTGGAGACCTGAACATATACCTGCTGGCCCAAGGCAGCTGGCTACAAAATTGTTAACAAGGATGTCCTTGACAATCCAGATCCTGACAGATGAGTATTTACACAGACTCTGAGAAATAACTGCACTGAAGAGGCAGGGAGGTTAGCCCTGGTTTTCTGGCCCAATTCCAACTTGGATAATTACATTTTACTTTCCACAGTTCCCTCTTGAAGCTTCAAATGGATGCAGGGTTCATCTCTGCTTAGAGCAGGAAATGTGCACTTCAACAGCAGGACTGACTCCTCCTATGCACTTGGTGCCATTTTCCTGACTGAAGGGAAACCCACTCCAAATTCTGTCCTCATCACTGGAGAAGCAGGGACCCAGATAACCTCCATAGTATATACATAGTATATACAGGTAGCAAGGAGCACAACAGAAGCCAGAAAGTTACTGTCTTGCTGGTATTCATTTTCCTGCCATCCCTTATTTTATTGTAGATTTACAAATGAAGAAAAGTCCCTCTTCAGTAACTGCACTGCAGTTTAGTAGTCTTGGAGAGTTGAGCAAAGAAGTGACAGACTAAGTTACTTGCTCCAAAAGTCACACAGCCAGTATATGTCAGGGGTAGGATTTATTTTTTTTTAATTCCTTTTTAACCTTTACTTTCTGTCTTAGAATTGATGTTAAGTATCAGTTCTATGGCAGAAGAGGGGTATGAGCTGAACAGTTGGGGTTAAGTGACTTACCCAGGGACACACAGATGGGAAGTGTCAGAGGCCAAATTCTAGGCCTAGTGATTTATCCACTGAGCTACCTAGCTGCCCCTAGAGATAGATTTTAAACCCTGGTCCTTTCTGCCTCTAGGATGAGCCCTATCTAAATTCTATGTTCTATGGCAGTATGTTGACTTCCTTATAAGAGTTTATTGATAGCTCCAGCCAGTGATCTTTAAACTACAAAAAATAGGCTTTTGCTATTATTCATTCAACAAATATTAATTATGTGCCCACTAGGTAAAAATACTGTGCTGGGTGCTAAGTTGTTGTTATTCAGGCTTCAGTTGTATCCAACTCTTTGTGGCCTCATTGACCATAGCACGCCTAGCCCTTCTAGCCTCTGTGTAATTAGAATTATGTTCCCTAGGATTTCATTTTCCAGAATCCTACTTTCGTTTCCAAGTTATGTCCTTACATTTTGTGGATACAAGTTTGTGTAACCTCACCTCCACCTTCCCTTCCCTGACCTCAGTCAGGATAAACTTCTCTTTCTACTCATGGTTTTTACTTTCCTCTACTTCAAATGATTATCAATAAATCTTATAAAATATAATATTTAGAGTTATTGGATATTAATTTTAACCTTACATTTCTGGCAACCACCAAAGATGGAAAAAGAATTCTCAATTTTTTCTTTAAGAAATACTTTGAGTAAAGAATAGGGAGTAGGAAAAATTTGCAAAGTCAGGTTTCTCTCCTGCTGCTTCTGGTGCCCCACTGCTGCTCCCACTTCCTCCACTGCCTCCTAGTTTTGACCAGAAACTGCCTAGTGGTCCTTGTCTCTTCTACTGTCCTCTTGGCCAGATTGCCCGAGGGTTTGAGAACAGTTTAGAAGCACCTTGTTTTTTCTGTACAGAGGGTGATATCTAAATCCCCCTTTTCCTTTGCTTGCTGTGGCTTCTCAAGCCATTTTTTCCCCCTCCCAAGAGCAGTCCCTTCCACACCGTCCAGCCCCACCCCATCTAGCTTCCAAGCCGATTTTTAAGCTGACATTGAACTTAGGTATCACGGGGCCACTGGTTTTACCCCTGTGGGTGGGAAGAGACAGAACTCTTCTAAACATTCCTTGTGAGGCTTTTACTCCTAGGCAGTGCATACTAGGATAGCACCATCTATGGACAGGAAGTAGAGATTGCAAGCATGGCCCAGTTTCCTGCTTATCTCAAACAGCTCCTATTTCCAGAGAGCCTTACCGAGCTCACACAACTTACAGTTTGGGGTTTCTTTTCTTACTTCCATTACTGGGTGAACTTGTCCTTGCAATTAGCTTGAGCAATCCTACAATTCTGAAGGGAAGATTCATCTCTCTATACCCCTTTGCCATTTGGCCTAACCAGTCTCTACAACACATCCAATATGGGGTTTGTCCACACTATGCTCAGAGCAGGTATGGGGAACCCCAGATGTGTGACCAAAGGAATCTAAATAGATGATGACACTTGGGAGGGGAAGGAATCTTAAAGAGACTGGAGGTGAATTTTCAGACCCCATTTTCTTATTGATGTTAACTGTTTGAATTTGTTCCCCTCCAAATAGTGAACAAGTCTTTGTAATACAGCTATTAGAATTGGAGAAAAGGACTCTTGGATTCATTGCTCATATCCTGTCACATATATTATATTTGCTAATTATTTGTTTTATGATTTAATTTTGGCTTGTAAAGTTCACATATCAATCTAATGTAATATCTTCTGTTGCACTGTCATTTTCAGGTACTGTGTTTTGGCTATTAGTTATATATTCTGCTACATCATTTTTATTTGTACCTTCCCCTATGACTGTACTAGAGGAAATTCTAAAAGTCCATAAACAACTTGGAAAAACCCTTTTCTGCGGCAAAATCAGGTCTTTTTGATGCTGGGTTTGTCACCAGATCTATCGAAGTCATATACTAACTAAATGGCCTTTTGTTCCTTTTTGCCTTTGTTAATTGTCACATAGATGATGATGGATGGACTCCATTGAATTGGTTACAACCTGTATAGAACTTTTGGAGAATTTAATGACCTAAAAATTCAAGTTGATTTTAAAGGATATTCAAAAGCATTTAATAGCTATCTAATAGCCTCTAATATATCATTTGCTTTGAATTGTTTGTAATAAGAGGTATGGGTCCATTTAGTAGTTGAAGTGAAGTGCAATAGCACTGTTGTATTTCCCCACCTCTGCATTTATTAAAAATGTAATGGATGAGACATCTGAAGTGATTTTTCACTATTATAGTCCTTGGCTCCACATTGAAATGGGTAGGACATATGAAGACATGCCTTTTACACAGTTACAGTCTCATACTGAGGGAGGAAGCTTTCCCAAAGGACTTGGTTACCCTGTACTTGTTTATAATCTCATCCTGGATGTGGAAAGGTTTTCCTAGGGGGCTTGGTACCTCTGGATGATCCCCGAGAGGGAGCATTTCCCAAAAAGCCTACTGGATTCTGGATGGTTTCTGTATCTTCAGCTTATTCTACCTTTCCACCGGAATGATCTAGATTCTTAGTGACATTTTAGACCCTAAAGGTTTTCATCAGCAGTAAAGGTTTGTGTTTTTTTCTGGGCTCCTCTGCCACATTTTGGAATGATGGCAGTTATAGACATTGTTAAAAATATCTGAGTCAAGATTAAAAGATTGGCTACACGTGTAGAACTTGTAACAAGTATCCAAAAGCTTCAAAGATTTTTCTTTTAAATGTCACACAGCAAGAGGCTAGAGACTGATGTGAATCCTAATGATAGTGACTTTGTTTACTACTATCATTAAATGTGTTCTTTGTGAATTTGGTATTTCTTTGAATGTGCATTAGCTACTGTACTACTGTTTTATAAAGCTATTACTTGGTGAAAATCATTTGCACTCACACTGTGGATCATGGTCAAGTTAAAAAGGAAATGGATCTCATTTTTTGGTGAGAAACCTTTGTATTCTACCTCTCCTAGGCTGACACAATGTGTCACTGATTGTGAACTACATATTGCTGATTTTTAAAATTTTTATTATTCTTTTTCCTTGTATGTGCAATACAATATTTGGGTTTTTGTTTTTCTCTCATTTTTGTACTAGATACACATTATCAGTATTATTGGTTTTTTTGATTTTGCTCTAGGATAAGTTTAAAATGTCCATTGGCCCTAATATCAATGCATACTCCAAAGCTTTAGACTATAGAAGCCTGTCATTCACTGTTTTAAAATTATGGGACTTTGCTTAATGATTGTGTCCGGTTGCAGAACAAAAGATAACTGATAAAATCACTGCACAGTGCCAAGCAGCACAAAGTTAACCTGCACAGTGCCAATGAAAACAAGGTCAAAGAGAACGCCCAAACCCATTGGGATTGATGAAATTCTGCTCCAAGACAAGGGACTTGAATTTGTTTGAGGTTCAAGGTTGTAGCTATTTGACATATTTCAGATGCAGGTCTTCCCCATGCCACATTCTACCAAGTACCAAAGTCTGAGAACCATCCTGGGTCCCCTATCCCTGAGAGAAAAGATAAAATCATACCAGGGAATGCTATTTCCCATTTACTCCTAAAATCCAGTCCCTTTTCTTTCTTTCATAGTGTGGTAATTTTCTATAGTCCTGGCTGCTAATTGAGTAACTACAAAATTGCTACTATAGGCTTCTGGGACATAAATCTGGGACTTTAATCAGGCCCTGATTCAAGGACCTGTTATAGATTTATTTTTTCTTGCCTAGAATATTTACACATTAGACTTTGATAATTTATATTTCATCCACAACTTACTTTTCTTCTTTTATTCGGATTTTTTGAAATTTTTGGTTTCTTTTGCAAATTGATTCATATACCTCATAACTCAGCCATATATCCCTGGGTGATTGATGTGTTTGTCAACAACCTCCCCAGGGTGAATTATTATCCTATAATACAAAGTTTAAATTCTTTTGATAGTAATTTTATGATAAGAAACTTGCTATATCTCCCCAAATCCAGAAGTGAACTGTCTGGAGAAGGTACCATGAAGATGCCTGCAGTAACCACATGATGCACCAAAAGACCCAGAGTAAACTTTGGGATGTTGTGATTTTAACTGGGGGGGGTTGAATGCATTTATTTTGAATATACACTCTTATGCCAAAGGGGATTTCCCCCATATTGGCTTTTTGTCAATATAGCAATCATTGGTTTTATTCTTTTTCTCTTTTATTTCCCTCTTATCCCCAAATTATTGTAATTTCCCTTTAGAAACTACAATATTGTATATACCTTTAGTTAAAAATCTTTAGAGCTATAAGCTGGTTATGTTTAAATGATCCATCAGGGAGAATAGTCTCCCAAAGGATCATGGGGGGTTATATTGTATAATTAGAATTTTGTACCCAATGGCCTTCATTTCCCAGAATCCTACTTTTGTCCACACATTACATCCTTATGTTTTGTAGATAAAAGTTTGTGTAACGCCACCTTTTCCCCCCCACTCTGTCTCTCCCTCCTCTTCCCCAACCATGGTCAGGATAAACTTCTTTTTCTACTTACGGTTTTTACTTTACTTCAAGTAATTATTAATAAATCTTATAAAATATAATACTTGGATTTGTTGGATATTAATTTTAATCTTACATCCCAATACCTTTCTAAGTCTGTCCAAGTTCATGCTTACTATTTCCATGACAATATCTATCCATAACATCTTCTGACATTCCCTTTTCCTTTTGATTTCCATCTCTCCCAACATCAGGGTCTTTTCCAATGAGTCCTTTGCTCTCATTATCTGGCCAAAGTATTTAAGCTTCAGCTTCAGTCTTTGATCTTCCAACAGAAGAGTCTGAATTGATTTCTTTAAGTATTGGCTGATTTGATTCTCTTTGCTGTCCAAGGTATTCTCAAAAGTCTTCACTAGTACCACAACTAGAAAGCATCAACTTCTGCAGCACTCAGTTTTCCTTATAGTCTAAATCTCACAGCTATACATTGCTAATGGAAAAGACCATATGCTTGACCATACAGACCTTTATCATCAAGGTGATGATGTCTCTGATTTTTAGTATGCTGTTTTGATTTGCCACAGTTTTCCTTCCAAGGAGCAAGAGTCTTTTAAATTCATGGCTACATTTTCCATCTGCAGTGATCTTTGAGCCTAAGAATATAAAATTTGACACTGCTTCCATTTCTTCTCCCTTTATTTGCCAGGAAGTAATGGGACCAGTCACCAAGAACTTATGGTATTTTTGATGGTAACCTTCAAGCCAGCTTTTACGCTCTCCTCTTTTGTCTTCATCCAAAAGCTTTTTAGTTCTTTTTTACTTTCTGCTGAGTGGTAGCATCTGTCTATCTGAGATTGTTGATATTTCTCTCTGCAATCTTAGTTTTGACTTCTGATTCATCCAGCCTGACATTTTTCATGAGAGTCACATATACATTTTTAAATGATAATATATACAACCATGTCATATTCCTTTTCCAATCCAATCAGTTGTTCTATGTTTGATTCTAACTGTTGCTTCAAGATTTGTATAAAAATTAGGTTTCTCGGAAGACAAAAAGGAAGATCTGGGTCCTGGTACTCCTACCCTTGAGGATTTGCACATTTTGTTGTGACCCACACAATGAAAGGCTTAAAAGTAGTCAATGAGGCAGAAGTTGACATTTTTTCTAGAACTCCCCTGCTTTCTGCATAATCTAGCAAATGTTAGCAATTTGGTCTCTAGTTCCTCTGCCTCTTCAAAAACCAATTTGTCCTAATTTAGAATTATGCCCAAAGGGCTTTAAAAAATTGCATGCCCTTTGATCCAACTATACCCCTACTAAATTTGTACCCCAAAGAGATTTTAAAAAATGTTTGTACAAAAATATTTATAGCTATGCATTTTGTGGTGACAAAAATTGCAAAATGGGGTGGGGGGGTATCCATTGAATGGGGAATGGCTGAATAAACTGTGGTATATAATTGTGATGAATACTACTGTGCTATAAGGAATGATGAAATGCTTGCTTTCTATATGAACTGGAAAGACCTCCATGAAATGATTCAGAATGAAATGAGCAGAAATAGGAGAATATTGTACATAGAAAGTAAAATATTGTGAAACACTCAAATTAATTTACTCTGCTACTAATAGTAATGCAATGGTCAAGAACAATTGTTTGGAATTTATGAAAAAGAATGTTATCTTCATCTAGAGAAGGAATTATGGGAATAGAAATGCAAAAGAAAAACATGATTTACCATTTAGTTATATGGGTATATGATTTGGGGTATTGGTTTTATTACAAATATGAATATTATAGAAGTAGTTTTTTAGTAATAAGACATGTATATACCAGTGGAATTGCTTGTCAGCTCCAGGAGGGGGGAGGAAAAAGGGGAGGGAGAGAACATGAATCATGTAGTCATGAAAAAATATTCTTTAAAAAAAGGTAAATAAACATTTTAAAAAAGAGTAAAATTGTTTTTTAAAAAACAGCTTGTTCTCCTGGTAAATTCTTGGTTCACATATTGCTAAAGTCTAACTTGTATAATTTAAGCATAACCTTGCTGGCTTGTGAAATGAGCACAACTGTTCAGTAATTTGAACATTCTTTGGCATTGCCCTTCTTTAGGATTGGGACATGAACAGATCTTTTCCAACCCAATGACCACTGTTGAGTTTTGCAAACTTGCTGGCATATTGAGTGCAACATTCTAATATCAAGATTAAAGTTCAGCTGGAATTCTGTCCCCCCCTACCAGCCATACTATTAATACTTCCTAAAACCCACTTGATTTCATTCTCTAGGAGAGCTGGCAACCATTCAGCAACTATTCCATTGTGATTATCCATGATGTTAAGATCTTTCTTGTATAGTTCTGTGTATTCTTACCCCCTCTTCTTAATCTCTTTTACTTCTTTTAGACCCTTTCATTCTTGTCTTTTTTATCATGTCCATTTTTGCATGAAACATTCCTTTGATATCTCTAATTTTCTAGAAGAGATCTTTGTTTTTTCCATTCTGTTTTCTTCTTCTATTTCTCTGCATTGTTCATTTAAGAAAAACTTCTCTCTCTTTTCTGTTTTCTGGAATTCTGCATTTATATTGGATATAGTTTTCCTTTTCTCTTTTTGTCTTTCCTCAGCTATTTATAAAACCTTATCAGGCACCTTTTGCCAGAACTTTCCACTATAACCTGTCTGTCTTGGATAATCTGGCACAGCATAGTTCATGGTTTCATTTAACTATGCAAGTCCCACCACCATGACAAGGCAGTGATCCAGGAAGGGAAAGATCTTTTTAGTCAACCTATATTGATTTCACATGCAGAGGAAGCTTGAATGTTTACCACTAGACATTATTTCTTCCCTTTCCAAGATGGCTTATACAGAATTGTTCATATATTTTAAAAGACAACTTCCCTATATGTTCAAAGCTTTAAATGTTATGGCTATTTGTGTATAATGAAAACAAAGCACAGTCTGGGACATACTCTCAGAACTCAAACCCTCTGATGCTCAGGATTGCTTTGCTCACACTTTCATTTCAAAGTTAATAAAGACTAAAGGGAAAATATGTCTACACAATACCCCCAACTCCAGTCCCTCCTTCTTTACTCCCCCCAACCTCTACCATCACTGTTGGTCTAACTTCTACAATTTCATTTTCTTGGAAGCTAGTCAAAATCTCCATTTCTTCTGACAGTAGTTATCTATTTGACCAGCAGGTGGAGTCAGTAGAGAAAAGAAGAAAAAATAAACCACTTTAAATAATTAATTTGCATAATAAAAATTTTCCACAAGTATTTATCTCCACATTAAACACAGATTTATCCAGTCTAGCAAATTCTGGTTGGGGGTAGCATTTCCAGTTCATTTTGCAGTGTTCCACTACTCTCCCTTGTTTGAAATAAATTTGACAATATTGCAAAGCATCTTTCAAGGAATGATGTATTGTAAAATATGAAAGGATTACAGAAAAAAAGACAAGGAAGAACTTAAATTATAGGGAACATCTGAATCATCCTATGGTTCTAAGATGGAGAAGTATGCCTCTGTATTTAGTTTTATTAGTATAATAAAGGACTGAGTAAAAAATAGACACAAAGAGCTTAAATGGGAATTGATGCTGTTGATCCAACATGGAACCCATGAACAAAGACTTGAGTTACTGTTTGAGAACTTAAGCAAATGGCAACTCTAACAGAACTAGATTTGCTATAAAATAAAGAATACATTTTGAATGAGAATGATGCTTAAGAATTTCTGGTCACCGACAATTATCTTTAGCTTCAATATCATAGCCACAGACCTGACAACATTCCAATAACAAAATTTTTTTAAATCCTCAAATGAAAAGAATTAAAGTTATTTCTAAGAAACCTGCTTCATTTGATCAATGAAAAGCACATGTTAAATTTGTACAACTCAGTGTTGTTTTTCAACTCTGGGAGGAGTGAGAGGGAAAGAAAATGAATCATCTAAATATGGAAAAATATTTAAAAATAAAAATTAATATGATTTTCTAAAAGCACATGTTAATAAAAGACCACGAATCCTCAAAATCTGGAAGAAAGGGAAGAAGAAAAGGAAACGATTAATAATATTAACCTTTTGTACATGAAAGAATTTGGGTACCAAGGACCATTTTCTTTCCCCTTTAACTTCCATATATTATCCAAAGGCTCCTTCCAGGTTCTATTAAAAAAAAATCCCTTCTGACTTTCAGAATATGCCTCTAAGCTACCTTTCCAGGCTTGTTTGACATTATGTCTCTTTCATATAATTTGTTTTAGCTGAAGTGAAATCATCACTCATATGTTAATATACTTAGAATACTTAGAATATACTCAATTCTTACCTCTACTTTTTAGAATTCCTAGCTTCCTTTAAAGCTAAGTCTTAGTGCTAACCCATATAAAGAGTCTATTCTGATCATTTCAGCTGCTGATACTTTCTCCTTAGAAATTATTTTATAAATATTTTGTATTTAAATTTCTATGTATTGCTTTTCCCTAAAAAGAAAAAAAATAATCAAGCCATTAAGTATCAATAAGTACCTACTGTGTGCCAGGTACTGTGCTCTCAAAAAAAAAGGCAAAAGAAAGTCTGTGTCTCAAGGAGATTCTAGTTGCGGGAAGATCGTATTGACTATGTGCAAACAAAATATAGACAGGATAAATTGGACATGATTTCTAAGGGAAAGCACTGTGATTAAGGATAACCAGGAAAGTCTTACTGCAGAAGATGAGACTTTACTTCTGACTTGAAAGGAGACAGGGAAGTCAGGAGGGAGAAACAAAGGGGGAGAGAGTTCTAAGCATGGAGGAATGAATTCTCTGTTACTCCAGTGGCAGTTTCTGGTACATAGTAGGTGCTTAATAAATACTTGCTGAATAAACAAGCATTTCTTTCAAGCTCCTAGTAAAGTGACCAAGAAGCATCCCTTCTCCAAATCCTCTTTTATGAGCAATAAAAGAGAAAAATAAAGTACTAAAATTGCTGGGTTTTAAAAATGCTACTAATTTTTTTTAAGGCACTAAATGTTAAACTATGTAATCCATCAAGTTTCTATAATTTCACTTTTAGAGCTCACTACCCAAACAAATTCAATATTTACAATACCTGCGGTCTATTATCTTCTTTAATCACCATGATTAGTCTGCAATCTTCACTTCACCTGTTTAGAACAAACTCTGTGTCATCTCAATATTTTTACAATACCCAAGATCTGAGAGGAAAAGAACTTACAACAGAAATGATAAGCATAATAACTTTCTTAGAAAAAGAAGACAAGTTGAATCTTGATTATCATATGGTTGAATTTTATCTACATAAATCCTCCACTATTTTTCTCCATAATTTTCTTGTCTGGCTTTGAGTAATTTCATTCCTTATCAGTAACTTCATTGGAAGGAGAGCATCTGACAGTATGATAGGAGTGGGTGGGTGACAAGGAAGAGGGGGGTAACAAGACATCCACAAAATACAAGTGATTAAAGGATAAATCAAAGTAAGAAGACTACTCATGGAGTTAAGGTCTTTTGCTTAGTATTTATTAAGCACTTACTGTGCATAGAACACTATCATTTTATTCCAGGATGCTCCTATTACTCCATTCCCCAAAGCAAATACCAGAAATCATGACTAGGAAGAGCTAAACCTTTTGGCACTCTACCCTGTGGGTCCTTTTGCCCATTTAATTTATTTAAGCAAAGGGACTAACATTCAATGGGCTCTCTGTCCAACTTTACATTACAGAGTCTGGTCAACATTCTTTATCCACTTGCTACTGCCCACCTAGATTACTAGACTAAGCTTTTGAGTGATTGTGAAAACCCTATGCTATTCTGTTCCAGAGTTCAATCTAATTAGCAAAAAATGTCATCTGCAAATAAAAGAACATGAAGGCTTTCACCATCTGTAAGGAATTCTTCTATTTGGACTTTGTGTGAAACATTATTCATGAGACCGGTCAGCTCCTGTGACGAACACATGAATGTATTCTGTGGTGGCAAACAAAGAAAAACAAAACTGGAAATTGAGAAGATGCCAATCAACTGGGAAATGGCAGAACAAGTAGTTGTAGATGATTGTGATAGAATACTGTTATGCTTTAAAAAATGATGAATTGAGTGGTTCCAGAAAAATCTAGGAAGATTTATAATGAATTCATGCAGAACCAGGAGAACACTATATACAGTAACTGTATACAGAACTACTCTGAACAATACAATGATTCACAAAAATTTCAAAGGATTCATGATAAAAAATATTTACCTCCAGATGAAGACCTGGTGAAGAACTCTGTCTGAGTGCATATTGAGGCATATTTCTTTTCTTTCTTTGTTGCTTTTTTTTCCCCCAAGATGAGTACTATTGGGGATAGGGTGGGGATTATGATTAACTAGCTTCCTTGTGTATCACACCATAATTTTTGCAGTTTATTTCTCCCACAATTAGTTTTTACAATTTTATGTAGCAGTTCTGCTTCTAATCTTCCGTTTTTCTTCTTTTCCACATACTTCATAAAAATTTTGAGCTCAAGCATTCCCTTTCATTGCAGAGTTCTTCCAGGCATAAATGATAATACAATATTGATCTGGATGACTCACGGTGATATGTCCTAGGCAAGTATTATGTTAAATAGATATCATTTATATGTCTTTAAGTTTCATAAAATGCCTAATTTCCATTTTCTAATCTGATCTTTATATCAAACTTTGAGAAAGGTAGTACAGTCATAATTCCTATTTTACAGATGAATAAACTGAGACTTGGTTACCCAGCTAGTAAAAGATCTTAGATTTGAGCCCAGTCTTCTTTCTAAGAAATCATAATTGCTTTTCTCTAAAAAGAGGGAAAACAAAAAACTATTAGGGTTAAGTATTACTTAATTATCAGTCAATGAGTAGCAATTAATTTTACTTAATCTTTTAATTTTAAATTTAATTAGCCTCTTAATTAATTCAGAAAATGTATGCCTGCTTATTATAATCTCCTACCTTTTAATGTAATTAGAGTGTGTGGCTACCGACCTGGTGGTATAAGAAATGGACTGCCTCTAAATTATATAACATCTCTAATTTACAATATAATAATACTAATAATTTTTCTCCATATATAATGTACACTCTGGAATAAATCTTTTGCTTTCTTCAGATAATATCAATAACACCCATCATAAAATGAAACAATGTTTTAAAAAAACTTCATCATACTTCTTTCCAATACTTGACGGAAAACATTGTGTCAGGATGCTTGGAAGTTAGTGAAGCTTCCCAGTTTCAGTCCTGTTTAGTTCTATAGCCTCTAGTAATGCACATTAAAACAGTGCACACACTCATGCATTGCTCTGATTCAACTAATTTACAAAAATGGGTTAGGAGGGGAAAGAAACACAGCTATATAGCCTTTTGGCATGAGAGTGAGGGGGAAGAAGCTGAAAACCAAGAATTTATAATCCCTATAGATATAAATGGGGGGAAAAACATTAGTCTTTTCAAATTTTAGGTTTCAAAAAAAGGAAAAGGATAAAAGGATATCATTTTGTGGGGTATGTTTTTTAAAAATTTATTTTAATTGGTTCCTTTCCAGTCAGTAGATATTATCACCCATAGCAAATAGGATACTGTACTTTTTTCTTTCTTTACTTAACTACAACAAACAATCATAAAGCTAAAAGGAAAAACTGATGTGGAGGAGTTTGAATGTACTGGAAAGGGTGGGGTGTGGAGGTCGTGGTAATTAACCTAATTCGAAAAATGGTATTTTGGGGAATACTGCTAGCAGGTGTTGATAGGATTTGTATTTATTTATTTATTTTATTTGTGTTTATCATTCCCAAAGAAAATTAATACTCTGGTATTATTCCTGAAGAAGGTCTAACATTTTCCTGCGATGCTAGAAGAGATATTCTTACAAACTATCTTCAAGGAAACATAGACAATTAGTACAATAATAAAGACAAGACTCTAAAAATTAAATATAAATTGAATTTAACACTTCCCCTAAAAAGCAGTTTTTCTCTTTCATGTGAGCTATTATTAGCTCTTACAAAGTAACAGTATTCATTATTTTAAGAAAATTTATATTCTCTGTGCACAAACCAATGTTAAGGTTGAGAAAATTTGTTTCCCTGACCTTTACAATTTAGTAAGGGAAATATTAAAGCAGCTAGGAGGTACAGTATGTAAAGAGCACTGGGTCTGGAATCAGAAAGATGTGAGTTCAAGTTCAGCCTCAGACATTTACTATGACTGAAAAGCAACTGAACTGCAACAAAGGGAAATGTATAATGAGTGCAAATAAATACAGTATATATAACAGAATATGAATACATGAGAGATACCCAAAACATGCTATATGAAATTGAAAGAATCCTGGAATACATCTTGCTCAGATAATAAAGAAAGAATCCCTGGAGATAGCACCTGAACTAAGGATGGGGTTGCTAAGAAGTAGAAATGGAAGGCATTTCACTCCAAGAAAGGAAAGGAATAGAAATGTGTTGAGGGGATTACAATCAATCAATCAATCAAACAAACAATCTCTCTGTCTCTCTCTGTCTCTCTGTCTCTGTCTCTGTCTCTGTCTCTCTCTCTCTTTCTCTCTGTATCTCTGTCTCTCTCTCTCTCTCATATTGCCCCTACAACTCATTCCCCAACTCTGTCTCCCTGTCCCAACCTCAATGTGTCCCTCTGTCTGACTCTTTTCTCTTTGTCTCTGCTTCTCTCACCTTCCAAGTCTTCCCTTCTATCATTTTCCTCTTTAGCAGCTCCTAGGAGTAGTTTAGATATTAAAACAAATATAAGCCAAACAAAGAATAAAATAAGTCCTTCCTACTCTACCCCTTAAACTATGATATAGCTCTTTTCTCCTTTACTACTTATCTAGAAGAGATAGTGTAAGTTCATTTTCTGGCACTTGCTCTAGTCATTTACCTGTCTACCTCCTCCTCAATTATACCCTAAATTCCAAAACCAATGATCTCTTCTTCATTCCTCTATCTCTTGGTTTCACTGCATCTAATGGTTGTATAACCCCTTCCTTTTTGATTTTTTTTTAAATTTCCAAGTCATAGTTCTCTCCTCTTTGCCTCATTCCTCCAACATTATTTCATCTTTTGTCCAGCCATAAATATAGTCCTCCCCTCTTCTCTTCTCACATTTTCTCCCTTGTTAATCTTATTCACTTCCATGACTTCAGTTATAACCTCTATATGGAGATAACTACTAAACCAATAACTTCAATCCCAATAATATAATAGTTCACTTGTTTATGGTATCTTATGGTTTGTAAAGTTCTTTACATGCACTGTTTCATTTGATCATCATAGCAAATGTCAGTTTAAGAGCTATTATTATCTCCATTTTACAGATGAGAAAATTGAATATCATATAGGTAAAATGCTTTGCTCTGGATCACACAGCCAGTAAAAGTCCCAGGTGGGAACCAAACCCAGGTCATCCTGAGTCTAGCCCTCTTCTCTCTATCCATTAAGCTATGCTTCTCTCTGGAGATATTATACCTTAACACATTTCTAAGAGTCAGCTTGTCCTTTTCACAAAACTCATGTTCTGCCGGCCATTTCTATTTCTATTTTTGTTACCACCTTTATCCCACTGTGCTCCTGTCCTACCTGACTCTTCCCTTTCCTCTCAAATTCCCTTGTCAGGTACAACTGACTCTATCTTAGAAATATTTCTCCATGACTTCCTCTTTGGTTCCTTTTGTTCTGCTACCCAAATTTCTGCTTTCAGCACCTTTACTCATGTTGCTTGAGGAGCTTCCTGAACTGGTGTCTCCTATAATCTTTTCTTCATGCTGACAGCCAAAATCATTCTATAAATGAAGCCTAACCTCATCAGTCCGTTACTTAAAATACTAAAGCCTGGCAAAAGGCCCTTCACAATTTGGCTGAATCTACTTTTCCAGCCCCTTTTTTCTCATTCTCCACTCCAGGCAAACTGCAACTATGAATTAATATCATTTTGCCCTTTCTTAACTCCCAAAAGGCTGATGGGGCAATTGAGAGAGCTAGAGTTGGGAAGACCTACATTCAAATCTTACCCCGGACCTTTACTAGTTGGGTAACCCTGGGCAAGTTAATTTCTTAAATCTGTAAAATAGGAATGATAATAACACTTACCCACCCCCCAGGGGTTGTTGTAATGATCAGATGAAATATTTTAAAAATATTTAACAAAAAATCTTAGTGCTACATAAAGGCTATTATTGTTGCTATTATTATTATTACTTTTACCTTTTTCCACATCTTTACATACTGACCCTCTTTCTCCCTCTTCAGGGCCTAGCTAGGAGACCATGTTGTTTTTTTCACCATTGAAAATAAAGCAGAAAGATTTTACAAACTATATTAGTATCTCCTATAGACACTTGATATGAGTGATGTCCCAGGCTAGAAATAATTCTTCCCTCTCAGATGACTGAATCTGAATCTAACTACTCCCATGAATTAAAAATATTTAATCATGAGAATTATAAACTACAAGAAGCAGTAAAGAGTAATGAATAGAAATGGTTTTGAATAGGATGATCAGAGTTCAAGTCCTACCTCTTATCAAATATTATTTGTGAGGCTCAGGAAAATCACTGAATCTTTTAGTGCCTCAGGCAACTCTCTAAAACCATAAATTATAAAGCAGTTGCTGATCTGCATTGGGAGAGTTCCCTGGAAATTTTTTTACATTGAAAACATCACAAGTTTACTCACACACACACACACACAAAAACCAACAACAAAAACTCCCTGCATGAAAAACAATTCTGAAATACTTAAACATATGGTAGTAGTTTTACATATCTAATTTTAAGATCCTTGAAACAGAGGCCATGTCTTATTTACATTTGTATACATATGAAGCAAATAAATGATTATCAAAATTAAATAGAATTAGTATGATTTGAGGGAAGTGTCAAGTATATGAAGGGAAGTAATGTGATGAGTCTGGAAAGGAAGCCAGAGTATAAAGTAAATCCACATTCTTCGTCACTTTGCTTTACATAGAAGGAAAAAGAACTTCGCAAATATAAAAAACAAAAGAAACATCTTATCAGCTTAATACCCCAGACATGACTGCACCAATCTGAGCCCAGTAATTTCATTAATGTTATGTTCAGTGTGCACTGTACATGCTGTGCTTGGGGACCCAGGGTACTTTCATTCAGGCAGTGAAAATGACAAATGGATGCCAAAGAAGGAATGACAGACTGCTACTGAACCTGTCCCAGTAAATAAAATGAAGGGGGAATCAAGGGCAGTGCCTCTTGGTATTCAAAAGAGCTGAATATCTCCTACATCACAGGGAGAGCATGCATGCATGCATGCCTATGTGCTTGTAAGGTGCAACTTTTAGTAGATTCAGAATGTGGAACCAATTTTATCTACTGCTCCCTAAGTAGTTTTGGGATTTGTTTTTACCTTTGGTAGCTACACTGCTACATAGCAGTAAGACATAGATTATAAAATCCAAAGAATGTGGAACATATTACTTTTCAGATTTATGGATAGAAGAACTTATGAATAAAGATGAGATGGAGAGCATTGTGAGATATAAAAAGAATAATTTTGAATAATATAAATTGAAATGGTTTTATACAAATAAAACTAATTTAGTCAAGATGAGAAAGAAAGCACTAAGCTGAGAGGGGGGGAATATTATAGCCATTTTTTTTGGATAAAGGACTCCTATCTAAAATATATAGAGAACTTTGTCAACTATATAGGAATGTGTGCCATTCCCCAATTGATAAATGGTAAAAAAATATGAATGAAGAGTTTTTGGATGAAGAAATCACAGTAACTATATGAAAAAAAGTTCTAAGCCATTATTGATTACAGAAATGCAAATCAAAACAATTGAGATCATCTCACACCTACCAGATTGACTAAAATGATAAAAGAGCAAAATGCCAAATGTTAGAGAGAATGTGGGAAAATAGGGACACTAATAATACTGTGAACTGATCTAAACATTTTGAAGAACAATCTGGAATTATGCTCAAAGAGAAACTTTGTATATACTTTTTGACCCAGCAATACCACTATTATTTCCTAAGGTGATCAGAGAAAAATGAAAAGAATCTATATATTCTAAAATACAGAGTACTTCTCTTTGTGGTAGCAAAGAACTGGAAACTGAAGGGATGCCCATAAATTTGGGAATGGCTAAACAAGTTACAATATATGATTGTGATGGAATACAACTGCATCATAAGAAATTAAAAACAGGTTAATTTTGGAAAAAAACTAAGATCCCAATAGAATTATGAAGACTGAAATGAATCAAACCAGGATTATATTATATAAAACAACAGAAATAGTTTGATAAATGATTTGTGTATGTCCACCTCAAGAGAAAGAATTGATAAACAGAAATAAGACATTTTTATATATACATATGAACATATGTGTATATATATATATATATATATATATCTTATTGTCAAATGATGTCTTCTTTAATGGGAGAGGAGTAAACTGAATATTCTAATGTAACAAATAATTTAATTTTAAAATCGTTATTATGCAGAGGGAAAAGACAATGAGATATAAAAAGAGTACAACCAACAACCACTAAGGAACTCCAAAGAAGACCAGGGGTAAAAGGATTGCATGATAGGAAGAAAAGATGGGCTGGACACATAGCAAAAACAAAAGGTGATAGATCAAAACCTAGAATGCTCCACTTGTACCTTTGTAATATTGGGAGAAAGAATGGAAGGCTGATCCAGCACAACAAGTGGATTCTCTGTGGTAAATTTATGGGATTACCTGGGCAAAAATCAGGCATGATGGATGGTTAGGGACAGTTTGCAGTTTTGTATTCCTGGAAGAAACTTCTAAAGTGATGAGATTATTGATTCAATTGAGTATTTTTGCATGTATGCCATAGATTCCTCATCTAGGAAAATTAAAAGAATGCTTAATCCCTCATGCAAGATTAAGAAATTTAGGTCCATGAGCAGCTTAGGGGCTCATTGGATAGAGTCAAGCTTGGAGATCTAAGGCCCCAGGTTAAAATCTGGCCTCAAACATTTCCTAGCTTTGTGATCCTGGACAAGTCATTTAATCTCAATTGTTTATGTGAAAGGAAAAAAACAAAAACAAAAAGCCACAAGAACTCCCCCCCCCCCTTCATAAAGGGTGAATGAGAACACTTTGTTCCAATGGCCATGAAGGCACCTGAAGCAGGCCTTTTGAAGGTCATAGAGCTTAGTCAGACACCAAAGATGCCAAGGTCATCCACTGCATTCCAAACCACTGTCAAATCATCTTGACTTCTATCTTATGGCAGAACTTTGATGGACTCTGGGAGAATGAATCTGAGGACTTTGTACAACTCTGCCTCAATTAAATACAATCCACTTGAAAGTCAAGATATCCAGTGATATCACTGGTCCTTATCAAAAACAAAGGACAAGCAAAATGATGATATAAAATAGATTTTTTAACAGCCACAGCAGAGAAATATCTAAAAAAAAAAAAGAAATTTGAAGTCTCTTTTACAGAATAGACAAAGATGTCACATTTCCATAATGAAAAGGCATAAACAAAACACTGCAATTTTTAAAAAAAGAAATAACAGAAAGAAATTAACACTGTGAAAACTCAAAAAAGAGTTTCAGAAAACAAATCAAGTTAACAAACATTTATTAAGTACCTACCAAGCTGGAGGCACTGTTTAAACAAGGGCAAATCAAGGCAAAAATAGTCCCCACCATCAAAGGAATAACAATTAATTAAAGGAGATAAAATGCAAACAATTATCTCAGTTTATTTAGGGCCCTGAATGCAGAGGAAGATAGTACATTTCATCAGAAATAAATTAAACTTGATGTATTTTGAATACACTGAGAGGTATCAAAAATAAAACTGACCATACCATAATAAAAAGACTGATGCATGAAAAAGGACACATTCAAAAGAGAATTTCCACCCCCCCACCTCAAAGAAAATGAGTTTCATATAATGTTATTTTTGTAGTTGTCTTACCCTTCCTAGTAGATCATAAGTTCATCCCTAACAAAAAATACAATTTTTCCCAATCTTATGGTACTATGCAAATCTTAGTTATTGCTTATTATTATTATTAATATTAGTCACTCTCCCCATGACTGGTAGTTATTTCAAAGTGAAATTCTGAGGAAAAATGAGATGTTTTCATGTAACAGAAATAAAAAAGAACTAGCAATAATGCCAGGAACTAAATATATTTCACAAATTCATTGTGACAACCAAAACCTGAATAATTTAATATAATACCATTATAAAAAGAACCATGGTACAGAATAAAATATAAAAATAAAATTCATCAGCAAAGGAACATAGTCATAGTTAGAAAGAGCCATAGAGGTTATCTATTTCCAACCCCCTTTTGGCATAAGAGTTTACATTCAGAATAAATGATATGTTCAAACCCCCTTCAGTCCAATCAATTACATCCTAAAGTTCATTCTGGATCTTCTGACGCAGTGTAGATTTCTTTATGCCACTTTCTTCAAATAGTTCACTTTCTTGATTTGAGGAGTTAGTGAGATACGTTTCTTGAAATTTGTCTCAAAAAACTTTGAGATATTGTATTTTATTAATTATTTTAAGAAAATTATATAATAGACATCCATATATTACAAAGGCATGATTTATGGTAAGAAAATGAGACACACTGCCTCAAACCTTCCTCAATAGAGCACAAGTTCTTTCTATGCCCTTTAAATGAAATCCAGTGGATAACATTCTAAAGATTGGAAAACCAAAGAAGAGAGAATATCCATTTTAGCTAGGTGGCACAGTTGAAAGAATGTCAGGCCTGCAGTCAGAAATCTTGAATTCAAATCTAGTCTCAGACAAGACTCTGAGCAAATCACTTAATCCTGTTTGCCTCAGTTTCATCTTCTATAAAATGAGATAGATAAGGAAATGGAAAACCACTCTAGTATCTTTGACAAGAAAACCTCAAATAGGGTCATGAAAAGTCAGACATGACTAAAAAAAATACTGAACAACAATTAATT
Organism: Monodelphis domestica; assembly: GCF_027887165.1. Classification (NCBI taxonomy): domain Eukaryota; kingdom Metazoa; phylum Chordata; class Mammalia; order Didelphimorphia; family Didelphidae; genus Monodelphis; species Monodelphis domestica. The sequence continues at coordinate 128,489,342 of NC_077229.1, read as the reverse complement.
CCAACCTTTAAACTCAGGGAGCCCTTCATTTACCAACCACTTAACTCTTAACTGTCTACTAGAGGTAGAGGTAGAGGGGGAGGGGAGGGGAGGGGAGGGGAGAGCCATGAGAGGAGCTGAATGCTGGACAGACCACCTATTGGTTAGAGCGACTCTTCAAATGCGCATTGCGCCTCACCATCCAAAACAGTTTGCGCATTTTACAACATGAGTGGTCTTAGAGATCCATCATATTTGCAAATATTCCAGTCCTGCCTGGACGACAAGCTGTCTGCCAAGGGACCACTCACTGGAAGCTCAGTGAGAAATGGAACCAGTTCAGAGACGCAGTGAAGGAAACATCAAAGGCAGTCCTGGGCCCCAAACATCGCAACCACCAGGACTGGTTCGACGAGAACAACACTGCTATTGAAGACCTATATTGAAGAGCAAAAAGAATAAAGCCTTTATGGAGTGGCAAAATAACCCAAACTCTGCTCCTAAAAAGGACAGATTCAAGTCTCTCCAAGCCACGGCACAGCGTGAGATCAGGAAGATGCAAGACCAATGGTGGGAAAAAAAGGCAGAAGAAATCCAGCGTTTTGCTGAAACGAAAAACTACAAACAATTTTTCAGTGCCCTCAAGACTGTCTATGGGCCATTAAAACCCACCACCACTCACTTGCTATCCTCTGACGGTGACACTCTCATAAAAGATAAAAAAGGCATCAGCAACAGGTGGAAAGAACACTTCAGTCAGCTTCTCAACCGACCCTCTTCAGTCGACCAAAGCGTCCTTGACCAGATCCCCCAAAACCACTCCATTGAACAACTTGATGTCTCTCCTTCAATAGAGGAAGTCCAAAAAGCCATTAAACAAATGAGTGTAGGCAAGGCACCCGGTAAAGACGGGATCCCAACCGAGGTGTACAAGGCCTTAAATGGAAAGGCACTCCAGGCATTCCACATAGTACTGACCAGCATATGGGAAGAGGAAGACATGCCCCCAGAACTCAGAGATGCCTCCATCGTAGCCCTATACAAGAACAAAGGCTCACAAGCAGGCTGTGACAACTACAGAGGCATCTCACTACTCTCCACTGCTGGAAAGATCCTCGCTGGAAAGATACTCAACAGACTCCTGTCATCTGTTTCAGAGCAGAACCTGCCTGAATCACAATGTGGCTTCCGACCAGATCGTAGCACCATCGACATGGTCTTCATGGTGAGGCAAATGCAGGAAAAATGCCTTGAGCAGAACCTGAGTCTCTACATTGTCTTCATAGACCTGACAAAGGCGTTCGACACAGTGAACAGGGATGCATTGTGGGTGATCCTCAACAAGCTCGGTTGCCCAGCAAAATTCGTCAAACTGATCCAGCTCTTTCATGTCGACATGACAGGGGAAGTCCTATCTAGTGGAGAGACTTCCGATTGCTTCAACATCTCCAATGGCGTGAAACAAGGCTGTGTCCTCCCTCCAGTACTATTCAACCTATTTTTCACCCAAGTATTACGACATGCTGTGATGGATCTAGACCTGGGCATCTACATCAAATACCGACTGGATGGCTCACTATTTGACCTTCGCTGCCTGACTGCCAAAACAAAGACAACAGAGAGACTCATCCTGGAAGCTCTCTTTGCAGATGACTGTGCTCTCATGGCCCACCAAGAAAATCATCTCCAAACCATTGTGGACAGGTTCTCCACTGCAACAAAACTGTTTGGTCTGACTATCAGCCTCAGCAAAACAGAGGTGCTGTTCCAACCTGCACCAGGGAGGCCAAGTAACCAGCCGTGCATTACAATCGACGACACGCAGCTTTCTAACATCAACACTTTCAAGTACCTGGGCAGCACCATCGCCAACGAAGGGTCCCTAGACCACGAGATTAATGCCAGGATCCAAAAGCCCAGCCAGGCACTTGGGCGGCTGCTCTCCAAAGTCCTCCAACACAGAGGTATAAGCACTGCGACGAAGCTCCAAGTGTATAACGCAGTGGTCCTCAGCTCGCTCCTGTACGGTTGTGAGACATGGACACTGTACCGGAAGCACATGAAGCAGTTGGAGCAATTCCACCAACGCTCCCTCCGGTCAATCATGAGGATCCGATGGCAGGACCGAATCACCAACCAGGAAGTCTTCGACAGAGCCAACTCCACCAGCATCGAAGTCATGGTCCTCAACACCCAGCTACGATGGTCTGGACACGTCATCCGCATGGACCCACAGCGAATACCAAGACAGGTATTCTATGGTGAACTGTCAGCTGGACTCAGGAAACAAGGCCGACCAAAGAGAAGATTCAAGGATCAGCTAAAGTCCAACTTGAAGTGGGCTGGCATTACACCAAAGCAACTAGAACTCGCTGCCTCTGACAGAAGCAGCTGGCGAACCCACATTCACCATGTCGCCACCACCTTTGAAGATGAGCGACGTCGACGTCTTGCCGCTGCGCGTGAACGCCGACACCAGGCCACAGCCGCACCTCCCATAACAACTGGCGTCCCATGCCCCACGTGCCACAGACTCTGCGCCTCAGCCTTTGGACTCCAAAGCCACATGAGGGTACACCGTAGATGAAACTGCACAAAGACAATAGTCATTCTTGATCACCGAGAGACTACTACTACTACTACTACTAGTATAAGTAACCGCCAATGTAGAAAATCCTTGAACCCTGTGTAACACTAGCAACCTGCCTGTATTTTACAATCTAAAAGTACTTGTGGCACAGAATAAGTTCCATATGGTCAAAGAATTAGAATGTGTCAAAGGATGAACCTGAACTAAAGTTTTCTTTACTTTCAGGCAAATTCCTTAACTAGGGATTCCTAACTTTTGTGTGTCATGAACCCCTTTAGAAAAAGGCTGATACAGTCTATGGGCCTTTACTAAGAATTATTTTTTAAATATATAAAATAAAGAGGACTGTAAAGGAAACCAGTTACATTGGCATAGTTATAAAAATATGGCTTGCATGGAAGGAGTTTAGGAAATGAATGTAACATAATATATTTCTGGTGGTTCTCCCCTCTTTATCTCACATAGGCCAGAAGTACAATGACCACTCATACTCCTGATGCTATTATTGTACAAGAGCTTCTAACCTGCCTACTGGCATCTACTGGCTTCCTTTAAGTTCTAACTAAAAGCTCATCTTTTACACAATGCCTTTCCATCTTCTCTTAATTCTAATGCCTTCCTTCAGTTAATTATTTATATTTATCTTGTATAGAACTTGCTATGTATAGATTTGTTTGTGTATTGTCTCTTAAATCAATTATAAGCTCCTTGAGGACAGGGATTATCTTTCTCCTCTTTTTGTACCCTTAGCATAGTGCCTGGCACTAACAGTCTCTTCATAAATACTTATTCATTGATTGACTGGGCTGGTTTGTTAGTCCCTAGACAGGCTGGTAGAGTCTGGGCAGGGTTCAATGTATTGATGACAAACTAAGTGTGTATACCTGTCAATAGCCTTAACCACTTGAGGGATTAAAGGTAGTATACCATCATGTCCTGTATGACAATAACACATTCTGTAAGTATGGTTGTGGGCAATACCAATATACAATAATGAAGAGTTTGAATAATTCAATTATATATATATATATATATGAAATTCAAATATCTTCACACCATAATTATGGTAGCTATTACAATGAATTTTTTCACAACTAAAAAATCCAAAATTGTCCCCACTAATAGAAGAGATAGTCTATCATCTTAAAAAGCAGTCAATCATGTCAACATTTTGTGTACTGAGAATCAGAATTTTCTTACAGTATGATACCCAATGTAATTAAATTAGCATAATGAATGCTCCCAACTTTGAGCCACAGAGTTAATATACAAGCCAATAAAATGGGGAAAGGAAATAAGGTGGCATAAATAATCATTGATGATTTTACTCAAGAATGAAAAGCCATAATGAAATAATTAGAATTCTCCAGTTACTTAAAAAGTTTCATCCAATTATTTATTAGAAGCTGGGAAGGTTGCCAAAAGTGAATTTAATTTTCTACATCAGAATTTAGCTACATTTCAATTTTTATTATAATTAAAAAAACAAACAAGGAAATAAGGCTATTTTATCATAAGGCTTCAATTTGCTGTATTTCTTTGGATGTTCAAATTAAATAGTCCTGTGGCTTAGAATCAAAGGATGTGAGAATTGGAAGGACCTCAGAGATTAATTATGAGAAAGTTATAGTGAATGGGTTTCAGAAGAGAAGTGACTTCTCTGAGGTCTCAGAGGTGGCAGACTTGCCACTAGAATCCAAGGGCTCCAAGTCCTATTTCAGTCCAGCACACAAAAGAAGATGGGACACTAATCATCATTTTATCTAAATATATGCAAATTTTAAAATATAATGGCAATGTGGTTATTATAGATAGAAAGTTGATCTTGGAGAAAGACAGATGTCTTCATGCCATGCTTCTAATTTATAACATAAGAGTTATGCGATCCTGGCCAAATCACTTAAGCTCTATGTCCCAGACAATTCTCTAACATGACCCATTACAAACAACTTTAATCAGTGCAAGGAGTTTTCATACCAGGAGTTACCTGTACGCATAAAATAACAAGTGCTGTTTCTAAATAAAGATATGTGTTGAGTATGCTTAAATTTTATTGTCATAGTATCTATGTATATGAACAATAAAAACGTAGGTTGGTGTGGTGGCAAAGGCAGTGATTTTTATCAGAAGACCTGGCTTTGAATCCTAGCTCTACTATATGCTACTTTCTGACCTTGGAAAAGTCTCTTGACTACACTGAACTATTGTTTACTTCTCTGTACAAAATGAGGGAATCTAAATGAGGGATTCTTAATTTGGGACTATGAATACGGCTTGTAAAAAAATATAATGATATTTCAATATCATTTATTTCCTTTGTAATCCTGTTTTATTTTATGTATTTAAAAAGGGGCCTGGAGGAGGTCCATAATCTCCGCTAAAACAGCCCATGATTCACAAAAAAAGGTTAAAGAGCCTTTGGACTAAATGATCTTTTAAGATCCTTACCAGTTCAGGGGCAGCTAGATTGCTCAGGGGAGAGAAAGCCAGGCTTTCAGATGGGAGGAAATGAGATCAAATCTAACCCCAGACACTTCCTAGCTTTGTGACCCTGGATTTAACCTCCATTGCCTAGCCCATACCTCACTTCTGCCTTGGAACCAACACACAGTATTGATTCTAAGGCATAAACTATGAGTTCCAAAAAAATTATTTCCTGTTCTGAAATGTAATATACAGATACAAGTATGTACGCTCAATCTTACACTCTATCTCTCTGTCTCTCTCTGTCTCTCACTGGTGTCTAAACAAGAATCCACAATTCATTTTCTCTGACAAGTGTTCTTCCTGCCTTGAAGGCCTTTAGAGAGAGGCAACTAAGTCTCCAAGACAGTCTGTTCCACTTTTGGAGGAAGTTTTAATGGTTAAGATGTATTTCTTTATAGCATACCTCTTTATAACTTCTGCTGATGTGGAGTCCAAGCAAAAACAAAAACAAAAAATAAATAATTGAATCCTGCATTCAATATAATACCCCTTTTCAAAGAGGTGCAAACAGTTAGGATATCCTCTTAAGTTCAAATGTTCTTTTGACTAAAATATCCTGCCTAAAGTAATAACATTCTGGTTATAACCTTAAGTTTCAAATAGATATTTATTGGTAAATTACCTCTTTTTTAAAAGAGGGAATTTAATATTTGAAAATAATTGCTACCAAAGGGTCCATTTACAAAAATAATTAAATCAAGCTAGTTCTAATAAATCATAAAACTACTTTAAATTTGTTAAAAATAAAAAAAAATTAAAACTATAATCTCAAAAGTTACCAAATGCTATGATATTAAAGCTATATATTCAATGTATAGCTTCCCATTTTAAATGGTGACTCAAGCACAACTAGCCATATACCTTTGGTAACTTCTTGTTGGAAAAATGAATAAACTTTTTAAATAGTTAAATTACTTTTCCCATTCTACAGAATATGACTATTTAAATGAGAAAGTGATTCCTGTTACCTATCCTCCAAAATGGTTAATAAACTCAACAGAAACACAAACTGCCTATGTATTACACCCACAAGTCATATTCAATTTATACATGAATATATACAATTTCTTACACATACTTTATGTGTCAACCAAGCCAGTATGTGTTCTTTAATAACCCTTAGTTCTCCCTTTTTTTCTCCTGTGTGGACCAAAGCTGGCAACTAAATAAGAAAAGGTATTGAAAGCAGGAGACCAGAGGGGAAGGAAAGGATAGGGCATAACAATTTTGTAATATTAAGTAAATCTGCATGAATGAATCATGATCCAAACATCAATGATGGTTTTTGTTAGAGAGGAAGAATGATTAAATAAAATTAGGAAGTAATAAAATATGGAAACTACATATTTTGTATATGGCTAAAGCAATTTTAAATTATTATTACATATTATGATTATTCTATATTATGTTATTGGGTTGTAATTTGTTCTCATCTTAGTCACACTTATAATAGAGCCTATCTGAAAGCTCTATCTTACATCCTCTGTACTATCTTGGTTGTCTCATCTGCTCACATTAGATCAATTATTATCTCTCTCCTGAAACCTAATCCAGGAATCCCCATCTGCCTCATTAGGCATCACCAAACAGATCCCCTACAGGTATCTATCTATCTCAGTCATCATATACCAAACAGTTTATATGCTTTCTTCCAAAATATTTTCCTTTTGCCTAACTTTCTTATATTTATTCAGGGAATCACTATCTTCTAGTAATTTAGATTTACGGTCTAGGAGACAACCTCAATTCCTCTTTCTTCTTCATCACACCCCTAATCATCCTCATTTGACCTTAAAAAAAAAAAAAGAAAAAAACTTCCACTATCTGACTTTAGCCCACCATTCTAGGCTGATTTCATACTCTACAGCAAAAGCAAACTTCTGGTCTTTATGTAACATTCTGTTTCCTTTCCTTTCCTGGGCTGCCCTGGATGTCTGGAATGCACTCCCTTCTCCCTCTTAAATTTTTTAAAGTTTTCTTCCAAGTTGAACTTCCTACAAGAATGTTACTTCTGATCCAGTCATCCTCCTTCTGGAAATCACTTTTTAAACATTTTGCATTTTCATTTTCTATGTACATATTCTTGTCATCTAACAGAAGGCAAGTTCCTAGACAAAGTAGCCTAGAACTCAAGCAACCAGGATCTAGTCCTGAATCTGCTTTGTTAACTTGATCTCAGAAAAGCTTAGATATTGGATTTCTTATAGGGAAAATGTGCAGGATTGGATCAAATGATCCCTACAGATATAAAATTTTATCCTTAAATTGTGAATTTATAAAGCCACAATAACCTTATAAACCCTGATGTGATCAGGACTACAGGGAGACATGACCTCCATGCTGAGGCATGAGACTTCATGCTGAGAATCAATGTCAACACCAAAGCCAATATCATGGAAATTATTTGCAAATTAAGATAGCCTTGCAAAGAAGGTTTTCAAAACACAAACTGAATATCCCTATTCCCTAAGATCAAAGAAAGTGCCCTCTACCAGGTGAAGTTTATGAAACTAATATTTTTTACCCTACTGAAGGTAAATTAGTAATCATCTATAATAAATATTAATAATAACGAGCATTTACAAGGTGCTTTAACATTTGTAAAGTATTTACAAACATTTCTTATTTGATCTTCACAACTTCTTTGGAAGGGAGATGTCATTTTACAGATGAGGAAACTGAAGTTGACAGAAGTAAAGTGAATTTAATTGTTCAAGGTCACAGAGCAGGTACATGTCTGAAGCTAGATCTAAATTAAAATCTTCCTGATGTCAAGTTTATCACTCTATCCATTGTATCACTAAGGTATGAACTGGTTTATCTTCAAGATGATAATAATAATAATAATAACAAAGAGGCAATCAACCAACAATTATTTTATGTTAAATATTACTATGTGCCAGGCATTGCTCTAGGTACTGAGGACACAGAGAAAAATCAGTCTTAGCTGTAAGAAAACACATGTTCATGTGTATGTATGTATAAAATATGTACAATATGCTAATTATATATTTATATATGATTTGAACATACATGAAATATATTCAAAATAAATAAATTGGGTAATTGAATGGGAAGAGAGAAGAGGAACTGACACAGAGCTGGTCTTAAAGTCAGGAGGAATTGAGTTTTAAGTCTTACCTTTAACACACAATAGCAATATGACCATGAGCAAATCCCTTAACTTCTCATAGTGGCAGCTAGGTGGCACAGCAGATAGAGCTCCAGACATGGGGTCAGGAAGACCTGGGTCAATTCAGTCACAGGAACTGAATAGCTGTGTGACTCTGTGAGTAAGTCACTTAACTATTTGCCTTAATTTCCTCATCGGTAAAATGGGAATAACAATATTACCTTCCTTTCAAAGTTGTTATAAAATAATATTTGGAAAGGGCTTAGCACAGTGCTTGGCACACAGAAGATGATGTATAAATATTAGCTTTGCTATTATTATTTATAATAAAATCATTATCATCAATCATCATGTGTGCCCCATTGGTATCCATGCAATGTAAAGAGAACTGTAAGACCTCCAGACTGCTAGAGGTGTTCCAATGGAGAATTTTTGGAGAGGATGGAAAAGAATCTCACAGAATAAAAAGGTATGGGTGAATTATCTATCATTGGCACCACTGGAATGAATATCCTCATTAATAAAGTCATAGATTTGATAGAGAGCTAAAATAACCCAAATTAAGATTTGATAGAGAGCTAAAATAATCCAAACTAGAATGAGTTAGTGTCATAGCTCTAAAAGGTTTCTCTGCTGACATTTTAGTCATTGTGCCTTTTCTTTGAAAAACAGGTTAGGTTATTTAATACTTCCCTTTTGTTTCTCAAAACAAATAACACTAGCTGGTAAGGGAATCCAAAACTGAGGGAGAAAAAAAAGACAATATCACTGCTGTATTCAAGTTGCTTGTAAAGTTTTAAGTATGATTCTTCCCAGTTTTTCAAAATTGTTATTTCTCAGATATCTTTGTGTTTTCTATGAAAGGCCATAGCATTCTGAATCAGTTAACCTTCTAATCCCAGGCCTTGCCCTCTCCCCGCAAAAATCATTCAACTCTTCTCTCTGCTCAATAACTTATCATCTTGTGGGGACCCTCTTCTTTACATCACCCAAGCCCAACTTACTTAAATGGACTCATAATTTTTATCCAAGTGGGTATTCTCTCTCTTGATGTAGATTGCATACCCTCACAGCAGACAACAAAATTATTTATATGAAGGTCTACTTACAGCAACCTTTTCTTCGAATAGTAAATAGAGTCACTAATAAAATTTTTGATTGTTTCTGAGTCCTTAAAATTAACAACAATCCTCCTACTATAGTCAAACTCCTCAACAATCCCTTCTCTCCAATACCTTCATTTATTTTACAAATTCTTATTGAAGGTTTATGATGAGTAAAGCCCTGACCTCAGTTCTGTGTGGGGATAAAAAGTGGAGTAAAACCTGATCTTTGTCCTCAAGATGGTTTTAGGGCAGATAAGCCAAGAACACAAACAACTAACAGAAAGCTGAATGTTGACATGCAAATAAGAGAGGTACAAAGTGTTATGGTTAAGTTAGATGAAGGAGGAAGAAGTCAACTTCAATAGGGGAAGACTTCATGGAAGGACATAATATTTGACCTGGGCTAATTGATATGCAAGAATTCTACAAGTTGCTTAGGGGAAGAGAGAGTGTGGTGAGGCCAGTGGGACATTCCAGGAGTAGATAAATTTTAAAGAAAGGTGCTGCTCAAAAATAAAAAATCAGGTTGTTTTTGAGTCAGGATGAGTAGTCAGTCAGCTTTGGTCAGACTACAGGGAAGTAGTAGCAGACAAGGTCAGAAACAAAAGTTGGTGCCAAATCACAAAGAACTTTGAATACCGATACGGTGCATAGGGTTTTATTTGACATGCAATGAGTACCTGTTGATGGTTTTTGCTTAGGAGAATAATGCATCCAGATCTGTATATTAGGAAAATTAATCTGTCAGCAGTATGAGGGATAGATTAGACGAGTGGAGTAAGATACTGAAGGGCTACCTTTCTAGTCTTATTTCATTTTCCTTGATCAACTCTGTATCTTCTGGGCAAACCTGACAGGTAGCTAGCTGCTCCTTAAATCTGTTGCAATATTTTCCATTTCTGCCTATCTGCACAAACTGGGATATATACCTACAATGCACTCTAACTTTGGTTTTTCTTCAAAATCTTTTTCTTCCTTGAAAGCTAAACCCAGGTGACAACTCTAGGAAGACTTGTCTATCCCCTCCCCCCCCTTGATAATTACTTCCTTCCAGCCTTCAAAATATTCCTAGACTATTCTCTATTTTTACTTTTCTTTTGCACCAATTAAAATTCACCTCATATTAAAAATAAGTGCTTTTAGGATGTAAACTTCTTGAGGAACCAGATACATTTCTTAAATCTTGGTATTTTCTGCATCTAGAAGAATATCCTGAAAATAATAGGCAATTTATATTAAGACTAATATTTAAAGGCTACTGATATAGTTTAGTTATAATAAATTGCTTGAATTAGAGAGGTAGCAAGTAATCAGATTTAAGATGCTTCAAATTTAAGATGCTTCAAAAAGACAATCAACAACTTGGTGGTTTATTTTGTGGGAGGTAATAAGAGCAGTTCCCTTTTGCAAAAGTGGAAAAGAAATTAGGGAATCAAGATTTCAAATGCTGCTGGGAAGATCTCTAGGTCATAGATTTAAAGCTAAAAGGCACCTTAAAGGCTATTCAGTCTAACCCACTCATTTTACAGAAGGGAAAATTGAAGCATAGTAACTTGCTGAAGTTCAAACAGGTAGAAAATGGCAGAGTTGGATCTGAAACAATGTAATTGGATTCCAAATTTAATGTTCATTCTTGCTGATTTATGGCAGTTCAATGAACAAAAATAGGCTAAAATGGGATTTCAACTGAATGACCCCCTTAGATAATAAAAAGCATGATAATAACATTCACATTGTTCAAGTTAAATGAAATTTTAATATAAAGTGACTACAATGAAGAAAGCTGTCATATTTATGCAACCGAAAAATACAGCTAAGGAATTCCCCTTTACTTTACCAATATTAAAATTTGTTTTAAAATTTCTTTCCCCCCTCTTTTAGCAAACAAAAGCAGTGCGCAGTGCCTTTGGAGTCAGAGTAAATCTGTGATCTATGTAATTTCTGATTCTCAACTAAATTAAACAAGTATCAGATTAGACTGTGAGCTCCTCTTGAGGTTGTGATTGTGAGGGCTGGGGAGAGATACCACTTCTTTTTTCTGAAGCTGTTTTCTTTATCCATAAAATAAAAGGGAACTTCCAAACACTCCTTTCAGTTTTAAAATCAGTAAGACTATAGGTGATACCACTTTTTACCTTGGACCAACAGCTCAGTTTCCATTGGAAAATCTATCTCAATGAAGAGATGAAAAATTTATGGCTGAAAGGGATATAAGGGTCAGTCAATAAGCATTTATTCAGCTCCTACTATGTGTCAAGTACTGGGCTAAGTGCTACCCTAAAACTTTCATTTTAGAAAATGAGACCAAGAGAAATTACTTACTTAATGACATAGTTTCTGGGAAAAGAAAAAGTTCAAACCCCAGCCTTTTGATAGAGGTTGGACCTCTTTATAAACAACCACAATATGAAACCATTAGATATGCTCCAAAGAGAAGCAATTGATCCCTAGTTTGTGTTATAGCTTCGATTGTTCCTGACAAAAGCAACAACAATTTCCCAGATATAAAATCAAACAACAAAATGAAAAAGGGCCTATTTATTGTCCCAAGAATTAACAAGAATATTCCAATGAAGAAAGATCAGAAAACAGGCATATTACGGTGATGGTTCAAAACATTTTAAAAGCAACTTTCAGTAAAAAGTTGTTGTTCTGTCATTTTTCAGTTATGTCCAACTCTTTGAGACCCCATTTGAGGTCTTCTTTGCCAAAATACTGGAGTGGTTTGTTGGCTTCCTTTCCAGCTCATTTAACAGATGAGAAAATTGTGACAAAAAGAGTTAAATGACTTGCCCAGGATCATAGTTAGTAAGTGCCTGAGGCTACACTTGAACTCAGGAAGATAGACTAATCTTCCTGACTCTGGGCCTGGCACTGTTCTACCTAGTAAATAAGTGAAAAGCTTCTAGAAATCATCTTTAATCAGCTAAAAATAAAGCTGACACTCATTTCAGTGATATTAATTTAGAGCTACAGATGAAATTCATTTCAATTCATAATTTAATATTATGTTTTCAAATCAATATGAATAGCCTTCTTGATTTCTGATAGATGGAAGAACTCACATCTAATTCATCCCTTTGATAATATGTGAGTCTGGAGTCTTGGTTTGGAATCTCAGCTTTGCTCCTTACTACATATATAGTTGGGTCACAGTCAGAAGAATAGTAAGGGCTAAGCAACTGGGGTTAAAAGTATTTGAGGTTAGATTTGAACTCAGATCTTTCTGCCTCCAGAGCAGATATTCTACTTGTGCTACCTACCAGCCCTTCCTATGAATTTATAGCTTTAGGTGAATTAAGAGACAAAATTGCTCACCCCAAGTTCCAGAACTATTCCAGAAATGTATCTGAGGCAGGGCTTGAATCCAAGTTTCTGTCACCAAAGCTGGTTGTAAATCTAGTACTTTTGCCTCTCAATCAGCTTTATTCCAATGTATTAGAATTATAATACTGTTTTTCTCAAAGTCACAGTAAGGTTTTGGGGAAAACAAGGAGGTACAAGCCACTCTTGGTATCTTTGCTCAAATAATATTAATCCTGGTATAGTATCATTAGAAAAAGACAAAATACACTCGTCCCTCCCTATATTCCAGTTCACTTATCACAGCTTTGGGGGTTTTAAAAAAAATCTAATTCTGTAATGTGGAGTTACACTTATAGGGGTATACTATTGGCTGATGGAATGAAAGGTGACAAACCAAAGCAATGCGTTCTGTATCCCGGGAGTTAATTGGCTCAATATTTTATAGGAGTGTGGAAAAGGTTTGTAGAAAAGTGGGCAGGGTTTATAAAGCCTTAAAATATATACTGCTACTTCATGGGTTTTCACCTATTGCCAGGAGTCTCTGGAATGTAACTCCCACAACAAGCCATGGATGATCACTATAAACACAGAAGAAAGCAAGCAGAACAATGAAGAAATGTAAACTCGCCCCTTTCCTCCTCCCCCTTCCAATATATTAGTGCTTTGCTGCCCAAAGTTTTCTTCAGTCTCCTTTTATTGGTATTTAAATATCTATACAAGGTATCCTAAAAGTCCTAGCTCAGTATTAAGCATTAATATCTTTAATAGCTGAAAATCATGTTAAGGCTCTTGGAATACTCTGTAAACATAGATGTCTCCCCCTTTAGAATGTGATTTTTTTGAGGGTAGACTTTTGAGAGTCCAGCACATTGAAAGCCTTTAATAAATGCTTATTGGCTGATGACACCATCAAAGAGATTAAGGCTATCTTCCTGGAGAAGAGAAGACTCAGGGGAGATATGATAACATTCTGTGTGGCTTCAGAGGGAAGAAAAGCAAGACTAATGGGGGGTGAGTCAATTATTGGGAAAAAGTTTCTAAGAGTCAGACCTGTCCAAAATCCAAATGAGCTATTTTATATGGCAGAGCTCACCATCACTAGAAATGTTAAAGAATAAATTGAATAACCTCTTATTGGAATGTTAAAGAGACTATTTTTATATTGGTAGAGAGATAGCTTCTTGGGAGCAGTCTGTTCATTTATGTCTTTGTATTACCATTGCTTAGCACAATAACTAGCCCATAGGGGCTTTAGAAATGTTCTTTGACATATGAACCTTCAAGTTCTCTTTCAACTCTGAGATTCTATGATTCAATACAAAGAAGACAGGAATGAGCAGTGTGTCTAGAATCTTGAAGGAATATTTCCTGAAAGGTGAGAAGAGCCAAGCCCTTAAGGATGATGTCATAGGGATGAAAAGATAGAGCATTCCTGGCTCAGTTCAGGCTGGAAGAAGAATAAGAAGGCTGATCTGGCTGGAGCAAAAGATTAACTACACTGTAAGCTCCCTGAGTGCATCCACCTCTCAGGTTGTTGTGAAGATCAAATGAGATAATAATTTTAAAGAGCTTAGGATAGCACCTGGCCCTATAGTAAGCCCCAAGGTAAATGTCAACTATTAGTATCATCATTATTATTTCTTTGCAGCCTATTAGTAGGTTCTTCCTGTAAAGATTAAAATTTATATCTAATACTCCAATTATTACATTTAATACTATTTATTAAATTTAACTTGAAGCAAAGGGAAAGTGAAAGCTAGAGAAACTGAGCAAGCTACTCCTGCCAGAATACATGGATCTAGCCAGAGAGAGAGAAGCCAAAATCAAAACCAAAACCAAAACTTCAATTCAAGTAATGACACACAAGCACAAAAGGGAAAAGGGGATTGTGGGAAATGTAGTCTCCAGGGTTCAAGATTCCAATTAATACATTCCCATGGTATTCATTTTGTAAAGGGGCCCAGACAGGCTGTCATTTTCCTTCTGGCCCCATTCCTGATTTCTGGGCTTCAAAATCATGCTCCTAAAATACTTTATCCTCTTTCTCACTATAATGTGCTGTCTTCCTCTCATTAGAATGATAAACTCCTCAAATGTAAAAGTTGTGTTTTCTTTTTGCCTATATCCCCACCATATAGGAAAATGGTTTAGCTAAGCATAGTGCCCAGAATATAACTAAAATCTTTGTTTATTTGACTGATGTTGGGAAACAATAGGAAGCATAGCTGCATAGCCAAGATTAGGTCAGAGTGTAAAGTAGCTTAAATGTCAGAATATATTGTATAGAATTGACAAGATAATACAATCTGATAAAGATTCATATATGGAAGTCAAATGATCATAGAATTTGAGAGTTGCAAGAGGTCTTAGTAACACACAAAAAGAATCTCACTATAATAGACAGGACAAGTCATCATCCACCCTTTATTGAAAGACATTCAATGAGCAGGAATGTATTTCTTTATATGCCATGCTACTTTGGGGCAGCTCTAATTGTTAAGTTGTGTTTGTTTGTTTTTTTTTGCCTCTCAACACCAAGTCTAAATTGACCTCTGCAACTTCTAACCATTGCTCCTAGCTTCTTCTGGAGATAAACAGAACAAATGTAATCTCTTCTCTATAGGAATCAGTAGGACTGTTGCTAATTACTAGTTTACTAAGAAGAGATATAACAATCTCTCCTACCTTATTTCCTCATCTATGAAATGAAAAGAAATTTTAAAATTTCTAAGATCCCTCCTAATTTTTAAGTATCTTTGAGAACAGAATGTTAGAATATTTTTTCCCCTCAATCTGAATATGAGATTAGTATATGGTCTTTAGTTACAAGGTTTCTCTTCCAAAACCCTCCACTAAAATCTGACTCAATTTCTGCATTGTTTTGATCTTAGATTCTCAAAGATGCCACTAGAGGAATGAAACTGAGCTAGAAAGACTTTTAGTAGAGGTCTGAATAATACTGTGTGCCCAATATCAAAAATCCAGCCTAGCTAAATCCAGAGAAGGATTTCCAGAGAAAAATGGCCACCAGGTTATGGATTATTTGGCCATAATAATTTATGGAGAAACATAGGGATAGGATTTGTGATTCATTGGTACTATAAAGAGAACTCCCAGAGGACCTTTCCTTTACTAGTATTGATCAGCACCTTCTGTGTCACTAAGTCTTAAAGGGCATAGAGCCCTGAAAGGTTTAGTGAACTGCCTAGAGACATAAGGTCAGGAGCCATCAGAGGCAGAGCTTGAACTCTGGTCTCCCTGGCTCCAAGATTAACGCTATCCATTTTAGCACACTGTCAATTCATGAAAATCACTGATCAGGGCACAGAGAATCTGAGATCTCTGTCCATGGAAAGACCACCAATATTTCTGAAGTCACAGATTGTGTGAAGTCCTGAGTTGAATTATATACTACTATTGTGTTTATACATGCTGCACACACGATAAGCACTCAATGACTACTGATTGATCAAGAGAGGCATACCTATGCAGTAGAAACAAGAAAACAACACACTACCTATCTACATACTAAAAAATGTTACTTCTACTTTTGTTTTATGTTCTCTTCTGCTCTTTCAAAAATAATAAATTTTATTTTTTTAATTAACAGAAATGTATTTCCCTTTATATTTTCATAAAATACTTACTTATTTAGCAAAAAATGTTAATTTATTAAAAGGGAGAACAATCAAAGATATTGTGCTTTCTCTAGATGTTCACAAAAAGGGGAAAGAAATGGAAAGAGAGCTTGGAAATTGGCAGAGGGGGCAAGGGCCTCCAGATTTCTGTCTGCAAATTCTGCCATTCTATAAAATATTATGAATACTTACCTTTCCCTATCATTTCCGAATAAAACCATGAGAAATACATAAGTACAAATGCCATAAGGTATTGAATAGAGTAGAATTCTTTAAAAATCTAGTTACCAATATGGAAACAAGAAACTGGTTCCTAAAACCAGGAAAAAAACAAAACCACCACAATATTTAAAAAAGTAAAATATTCTATCAACATTTAAAGTTCATGGTTTAAAAAGGTTAGAGCAGGACTGAAGACTAAAAGAACCAGCTGTGTCTGAGAGAGCTAAATAGTCAAGGAAGGCAAACAATCTTGACCATGATACTTAGGGGAATTAGGAAAGAAAAAAGAGGAGGAGAGAGAAATGAAGAAGGAGGAAGTAGGGGAAGAAGTGAGAAAGGTGGGGGAGAAGGAGGGAGGTGGTACAGGAGAGGGAGGGATGGAAGGGGGGAGAGAGAGAGAGAGAGAGAGAATTGAGAACCCACCTGGTCACAGAAAACCAAAGATTCTTTTTCATCTGAAGCTTTTGATATGCTTAGTGTTTTAAGTTACTACTAACCTTTTGAATTCCATAGTGTAAACCTTAAAATTTCTTAGATTTATAAATGTTGGAAATTTCACCATTGGGAAATTTCATACTTGAAAAATTTCCTACTGATAGTCTATTGGAATGTGAACCCCCTTGGCATGGGAGGGTCCTTCTCCTCCCTACTTAAGATTACTTTAGGACAGAAACCTTTTGCTAAACAATGGAAAGGGCTTTGACCTATGCTTAAGCATAGAACAGGAAGTTCTTTGAGTCATGATTGATTTTAGAATTGATACAATAGAGATACTTGGAATGACAGAACCAGGTCTTGGAACTTCCAATCTCCACCCTACTCAGGGTAACAGGATTTAGGAAGGGCTGGAGCAAAGGATCAAGATTTAATTATTTGAGAATATGACCTTCAACAGACATGTGCAAAGCCACAGACGTCTGGGTGGTCCTGGGTTAAGCTAGAGCCACCATTGGCACAGGGAAGACATGGACAGTGATTGGTAGATGTGAGAACTGAGGGGAGGGAACTGAGATGGTTTCCTTAAAGATAGAGGGGTCTGAGGACTGAGGGGTGGTTGGAGAGGTTTTGCTCTGAGAGGTTGTGCTCTGAGAAGCTTGCTCTGAAGGAGGCTGGAGGTGGAGGCCCCTGAGACTGTTTCTCCATTTTGGTCATGTGAGTGATAGGGACTGATCTCTTTTCTTTGCCTCAGCTATCTAAGGGCTTGGGCCTTTTGGCCCAGCCTAAACAGAGGGGGTATTTAAGCCCTATTCCCTTCTCTCTCTCTCTCTCTCTCTCTCTCTCTCTCTCTCTCTCTCTCTCTCTCTCTCTCTCTCTCTCTCTCTCTCTCTCTCACCTTTCTTCCTCCTATTTGTAATTAAAAACTCCATAAAAGGTTGACTGCTGACTTGAGTTTTCATTTAGGAATTACATAGCTGAATTCCTTGGCGACCTTAAATTAATATATATGTCTTTTAAAGTGATTTCCTTGTCACAATAGCCTAGCACAGACTGACACTAGTTCTGACTTCTTTTCCTCAGAACTCACTGTTCACTATCCATGCAATTTCTTTTATAATGGGCAGCTTAACATATTTGTCAGAAATAATTAGAGAGACAAGCAGTGTTTCAACATTCAACAAGGAATACCCAGTCCCAGTAGGCACAACCCCTCCCTTTCCAGAATTAGCATGAGCTTTCATTGGATTCCAAGAGGGTAAATGCTTTATATTTAATTTCTGTATAATATATTTAATATCTCTCTATACCATATGGCCCCCTATGGAGACTCCATAAAAGAAAAGAGAACAATCAGAGACTAATCTGTCAGGATGAGGTTTAATTTAATCATGTTTATTTTTTAAGGAAGAAAGAATAAAATAAGATTTAAAGAACTTTGAGATGGATATCCAAAGTTACAGATAATCCTTCTAATCACAGACTTGTCCTAGGTGAGAAAGTTAGTGCCACAGTGGGTATTTGAATTCAAGACTCTAGTCAATCTAATTTTTTTCCATTATACCAAAATCCTTGAGAAGAGCAAATAAAAACACCTTAGAAAACTGTAACTGACCTTGAAGTCATTATAATTCCCACTACTAGACTTCTTAAGACATAAAGAACTTTTTACTTTACTTTAACTTCTTTTAAAAGAAAAGAGTAGCCTAGCTGTACCACCCTGGCAAGTTGCTTAACCACAATTGCCGAGCCCTTATCAGTCAGTCTTCTGCATTGGAACCAATACCTGGTATCAAATCAAAGACAGAAAGTAAGGGCTTTTTTAAAAGGAAAGAAAAGAATAGCCATGTATATAATAAAATATTTATGGCAGCACTTTTTGCAGTAGGTAAAAACTGGAAAGATAATGGATGCCCATCAATAGGAGAATGGCTAAACAAGTTTTGGCATACATGAATGCAATGGAATATTATAGTGTTTAAAGAAAAATCAAGGAGCAGCTAATGGAAAGGGAGAAAAGCCTGGAGATGGAAGGTCCTGGGCTCAAATCTGGCCTAGCAGTGTGGCCCTAAACAAGTCTAACCCTAATTGCTTAGCCCTTGCCTCAATTCGGCCTTGGAACTGATACTTTAGTATTAATTCTAAAACAGAAGTTAAGGGTTTTTTTTTTTAATTCAATAGAACAATGAAGAAGCTTATAAAGAGTCATATAAATTAATGAAAATAATTAGGTAGGGCAGGAAAATAAAATAAAAAAATAAAATAAAATAAAAAGGAGTGACTATTAAGCAATGTAAGTGGAAGAAAAAAAAACTGAATGCAGTGAAATTAGAATTAGAAATTAGAATGATGAAGCTAGGTCCCAGAGATATGAGAAGAAACATTCCTTCTCTGTAAAAGTGAGAGACTACAAGTATAGAGCAAAGCAGATAATATCAGGCATTTAATATATAGCAAAAAATGCTTTTTTTCCATTTTATTCATGGAATAGGATTAACTATGAGGGGCGAAAAATCAGGTTAAAAAAATCTAGCCACACAGCTTGATTAAGACAGCATCTGCCATTATGAATCTGTCAAGCAATTAAAGTTCAGTGACTGAAGGAGAATTTCCTCATTGTGCAAGTGTGCTTTAAAAAAAAAAACGAGGAGTTAGTTACTTTATTTCAGTTTTCTAAATAAATTTTTGTTCACTTATTTAAAATAAATACCCTTCTTTTTCTAAAATAAACATTATTTATTATAACTTTCTTGTTGTATCTTTTTCTCCTTTCTCTTTTTCTTCACCTCTTATAGCAAAGAATTTCTGAAAGGAATAAAGAGAAATAGAAAAATTCCCAGCAAAATTAATGAATGCATCAAAAAGAAAATACATGCGATTCTTAAAGGGCAAGGAGCCCCTGCCTCTAAAAGAGTGGGAAGAGTGTTTTCTCATTTCTCTTCTTTGGGCTCTATCTTCCTTCTGTCACTTCACTGAGCTGTGCAAGTGACTACTGGTTATCAGTGTCTAGGAATGGAGCAAATATTCTAGTATATCCCACACATCCAGGAAGATGAGAGTACAAATTCTACATGTTTGTTTGCTGGAGGCTCAACATGGCTAAATTCAAAAAGGTTCATGGCTAATAGGCTAACTACCAGTTAATGATTTTTGGCCACATCTTAAAACTATATACTAATCTGAAGGCAGTTTAAGAACTGAATTAAAGGAAGTACCCCACCAATAAAATAGTGAAATCTGAAGAAATGAATCACAAAAACAAGACAAGGAAGGTAGGGTTTCAAGGGTAAATTATGTTAGAATAGCATAATATTATCCAATATACATATTAAACT
This sequence comes from Monodelphis domestica, assembly GCF_027887165.1. Taxonomy (NCBI): domain Eukaryota; kingdom Metazoa; phylum Chordata; class Mammalia; order Didelphimorphia; family Didelphidae; genus Monodelphis; species Monodelphis domestica. The sequence goes on along the minus strand of NC_077229.1, from coordinate 128,469,111 downwards.
CATCATTTAGAGCCACCTCTTCTCTAAAGTTTGATACTCTGGAAAAGAAGGCACCTTTCTAGCAAATTAAGAAGGAGTTTTTGATGAACACCACCCACCTCAAGTCCCAGGCATCAAACTATATGCAAGAGCAGCATCTCCAACCATTAAATTCCAATTAATTTCATGTTCTAATTTCTTGAGGGCATTTATTAATTAACTGAAGATATTATGAAAAAGATGAGATTAAAAAGTTATCATTTCAGATATCTATTCATTTAAGCATTCCTAGAACTTATAATTTAGTTGTAGCACCACACATTCCAAACGCTATAAGTCCAAAATCTTGTCCTTCATCTGAATTGAGACAATCTTCAAAGTATTTTTTAAAATGGTAAAGGTAACAAAGGGCTCTTATATCTGGGGGTCAAATAGCAGACAATTTCAAAAAGATATATTCCTGGCAAATTATTGTGAAAACAATCCTTCCCAAAATGAGAATAACTGTCCACCTACTATCTTCATCTCTGCATTCAGGGCCTCTCTTTCCTTCAGAGAAAGGGTTCATGATCCCAAATGAAGGAAACAGTATTTAGATGGCAAACTACAGTCAGTTTGCTACTGACCCAAGTAAGAAAGGATGGGAATGTAGAGGGAGGGGAAGAGATCTGGAATTTACCAACTACCAGGCTCCTGAGAAATTGCTCTGGGCAAGGAACCTCTCCTACACTGACCCCTCCATTCACACATCAAGAGCAATCACTGAATGCCATTTATTTATCAGGAGCTAAGGTTCACTTAAACCAGGACTTCTGAAGTTTTTAGTTCATCTGAAATATAGTCCAAATATTTTCTATATTTCAGTGGGTCCACGATCCACGATTTCTCATCAATGTAGGAACTAATTCCAATTGTGTAGATGGCTACCCACTTACTCCTTATCTTCTGGAATTCTGATTCATCTTTCCTCATAAATTCTGAGAGTATTAGTCTTTTAACTATCCATCTCTTGCTCCTGGATGTTATTTTTTGCCCCACCTATTGCATACAAGTTATCACTGGTAATATGCTATACTCTATTTATGCCTGCCACATATTTTCTCAATTACCCTTTGGGTTACCCAGAATTTTGATCTCTGGTTATTGGGGTGTTTTCATGACATATAGACATACAGCAGGAAGGTATTTCACATGAATATGCCCTAGATTCCTTGAAAGATGTGACTAGAGATAACTTTGATCAGTAATCTCCTATTACTATCAAAGGGAGACTTAAAACAAGGAAAGAATGTGGGCCAGAGATTTAACCGCAGGTATGGAGGATGTTCATGGCACAATTGAAAAAAATAAGTTTTCTTGAGCTAGTAAGGCCTTCCAAATACCCCTCCTTCGGGAGACCCACTGATAGCCAAAAAAAAAAAAAAGATTCGACTAGCAATCTACACAGGGAAAATCAAATAGATAAGAATTATGATACAATATATAGTTGGGAGGGCAGTCTATATACCTTGGAAAGGTACTACAAATGAACAGTAAAATAAGCCTTGAATACAATAGAAGGAAGAGTATGTGTGTGTGTGTGTGTGTGTGTGTGTGGTGTGTGTGTGTGTGTGTGCTGTACATTTGCAGAGACAGCTAAATGGTATAGAGGAAGGGGTGTTGGGCTTTAAGTCAGTAATATGTGAGTTCAGATCCTGTCTCAGAGATGTACAGAATTGTGTGATAATTCACTTAATTTCAATTTTCTCAACTATAAAATAGGGATGACAATAATCTCCCATGGCTGATGTGAGGATCAAATGAATAATATATATAAAGTGCTTTTCAAGTCTTGAAATGCTATATAAACACAAGCTATTATTATTATTATTAGGGCAACTATACAACATTTAAAGGTTCCCAAGCTACTACTTCCTGACACAGAAATTCATCTTTAAAGCCAATAGTCTTCCATACTATATAATTGAGAATCGTAGAATCTATAAAGAATCAAAATATTTAAAGTGCTCAGAATTGAAGTAAAGTTGGGGAATGATGTTTGCTGGGGTTAATGTGATTTAAAAAATACATATTATCTACATTCTTCTGGAACAACTTAACAAAAAGATTATCATTATTTCTGTTTAAACTGTTTTTCTAGCCAGTGCCTAATTACCCACTGTAATGGGTCACAGAGGTGGCAAAGATAAGTGAAACCCACTGTTCAACGTCAAATCTCATTTTAGTCTATTTCAAAAACAAAAATCCTTTTATAGGAGTTTTAGATACATTGCCAAATGGGATCATTTAGATGCTCCCACCTCTTTGGCCTTTCTCCCTCTTCAGATCATTTATTTTACCTAAGTCCAATATATCCAAAAAGGCTACACAATGGGAACAAGAATAAGCAAGTAAAGAGTTTGGATAATAATCCATTACCTATATAGCACCATAAATTATTAGAGGTGACTAGATTATAATTAAATTAGATTTCTAATCTAGATTCACTTCTGAATAGACCTGCTTTGAGAAATAAAGATGAATATAAGCTGGCATCTATAAAAGCACATTTCTAACAATAAGATTGTGAAGTAGCTCATGTAAGAATTATTGTTCTCCTTTTAAGAGGGAAGGGGGTAACAACCAAGGTTGTACAGTGTGTAAGTTACAGAGCCAAATCTCAAACCCAAGCCTTTGGATTTGATCATTGTGCATATGACAATCTTTGCATCAGCAGGATCTTAGAATCTCAGAAGAGACATTCCAAACACTTTAATGCAATTACTGGGCCAATGGAGCAGTTCTGGTCAGGACAACTCTGTTCTTTAATTTTGGCATTTACCAAAAGGAAAGAAATAGAGGTCATGAGACAGAACCTGTTCTACCAGTGACATTTAATGAGTTTACTGAACACAACAATGCCCCTTCTTCTCTAGGAACAGAAAGAAGTCTATAGAATTCAGTCACTCACTGTTCCATTACTGGTACCATTAGTGTGACTTTGTGAGGTAGGCTGGCCCTTCTGGATTCAGGAAGATACTATCAATAACAGGTAAAAGTAGAGTTTGATCCCCTGCCACCCACTGGGCAACTCTTGATTGCTCTGCAATTTTCCAACTTCCAACACTGTTAACTAGGACATCCATCCCTACCATCACATCAGTCTCTACCTTTTGGAAACTATAGTTCTTCATCGCTTCAGTCAAAGAAAGGTGGCAAGTTATCTCCAGGTCTAAAATGGTTCTGAATGACAACAAAACACAAAATTGTGACAGCATATGTAGCTAAGTGGCTAGAATGCTGGGCCTGGGGTTAGGAAGCTCTGAGTTAAAATCCAGCCTCCCACTCACTAGCTGTGTGACTCTAGGCAAGTCATTTACCCTCTGCCTTAATCTACTATAGAAGGAAATAACAAACCACTCCAGTATCTTTACCAAGAAAATCCTATATGGGGTTCCCAAAGAATTAGACACGATTGAATGACTGAACAACATGACCAGAGTGGCAATGAAGAGATAAAAAGAAAAACATTTCATAAATGAATGCTTCTTTAGGCAGGCTGAGTTCTCTTTTAAAGAAAGAAATACTTCTTCAAAACTTTTCTAGGTATATTTTTATTCCAATAAACAAAGTGAAACTACCTTTTCCCCCAGTGCTTCTTAAGATGACAAGGAGATAGAGGTCTTTGGTATGGTTCAGCTCTATTCCTAACTCACTGGATAATCTCGAGATTTCATTTGTCCTGTCTAGGACTCAGTTTCCTCATCAACAAAAGATGGCAGGATACTGGATGATCTTAAAGGTCTCTTCTAGTTCTCAGCTCTAACAATTCACAAAATTATGAGCAAGAAGTAGCAGTGACAAAAACTTTGGAAGTTCATTAGCTTTGAGACACTAGACTTGACTGAATCCCACCTATGTGGCTTCAAATCTATGTTAACCCTGAACAATTTACTTCAAACCTCTGGACGTTGGTTTCATCATCTATAAAATAAGACAGCTAGACCATATGACCTAAAAGTTCTCTTCTAGCTTTATGATTCCATTATATATACATCTGAATACAAATAGATAACTCTCAAGATCCTCATACTATACACATGCAGTGCTTAGCAAAGACATTTTCAGACCTTAGAGATACATAAAAGGAATCTTGAAAAGGTTGTTCCTTTGCCTTGCATTTCTAAAACAGGCAATGGAAACTGGGACAAAAAGTGGTACTCAATGTACAGAAATGAGGTGCAAAGGGCTAAGTAAAATGTTCATTAAAGAGAAAGCAAAACTTTTTGTTATCCCAGGTTATACTTAACTGATGTTAACTGATGTTAAGTATAATTCTACACATGCCTCATGAGCCAGAGAAAGTAAAGAAGCATTAGTAAGGAAAATCACTTTATAAACATGAGCTATAAAAGGCATGCCCTTTAAAAATTAATGTCCAATGTATAATTGAAAATCTGTCACCCTAAAATAAGAACTACATTTCCCAGGAGCCCACTTACTTCCTGTCCTTATGTACTTCCTGTAGACAATGGATATTAGGCAAGGACCTGAAGGGTCCTGTCATCTTTTTGGCCTTGTCAGTGAACATGGCAGTGGAGAGTGGGGATTTTGAAATGACTAATCAGTCATGGGCACATGGTCTTTATTTTGTATGATCTTCATTCTTTGATTTCTAATGATCATTAATAAATCTCCTAAAATACAATATTGTATTATTTGAGATTAATTTTAATTTTTACATTGATGGCAACCACTAGTCAGAGAAGAACATCTCAATTTTTTAAGATAGCCTAAATGAAAATTTTTTAGGCCACATTTCTCCTGTCAAGGCTTTTTGCCCACCCTACCCACCCACCCTCACAAACATCGAGTACACCGAACTCTCTTTGGAGCTGCTGCCTTTTTCTTTCCCTACTTTTTGCCTGGTTGCTCTCCCTACTGGCTAGGCTATTTTTAGTCGGGGGATTCTTGGCAAAGAAGAAATAAGCCACTTCTCTCACCCATCTGCTTGAGCCCATGTTCCTCTGTTCCTCGCTACTGCCTCTGGCATTGCTGATACTGCTTTCTCCTAAACTCCGGCCCCAGCCCTGGGTCCCAGACTGTGTCTTTGGAATTCACAAACTTGGACCCACTCTCCAGACAACTGGGAAAAATCAGGGTGTATTTTCCTTAGGCAACAATTAGCCACCTAATTCCCTCTCCACGTGGCTGGGGAAACAAACTGCACCCTAGTGTTTTACGGGGGGTCAGGAGGAGAAGGAAGTTACTCTTCCAAACAGGAAGTAAATTACAAGCATGGCACACTCTCTGAAAGAACAGTGCATTCCCTATTTCAAACAGCTTCCAGTTTTAGGATGTTTTTTCAATGAGTACACTGATCCTTTCACTTATCTTGCCTGAGATTCAGGGGAGATATTCATCTCTCTACAACCCTTTGTCATATAGGCTTGCCCAGTCTCTAAGATTCATCCAGTTTGGGATTCTTCAGAACCATATTCTCCCTCACTGTGGGCAATCCCAGAGACCTGACAAAAGGAATCTGAACAGATAAAGAAAGGAACTTTAAAGAGACTAGAGGTGAAGATTTTAAGCCTTTTCAGACTCCATTTTTTAAAGTGAAAGTCTCTGTATTTTATTGTATTTTGCTGATTGTTTTGTTTAAGATTTAATTTTGTTGTTTTAAGTTCATATATTAATGCATTCAATACTATTCTGAATCAGTTTAATCTACTGTGTTTTAACTATTAGATATATTCCATTAACTTTCCCCTATGACTACTGAACAAAATATCATAAAATATTTTAAACAACCATAAACAGTTTTTTTTTCCATTTTGCATTTGTTAATTGTCACATAGATGATGGATGGACACAACCTGGCTAACAACCATTGAAAAATTTAATGAGCTAACAATTTAAATGGTAATTCTAAGGGGCCTTCAGACATAATTTTAATTAACTATGAGTTTCTGAATGAATGATTTTTTAAATATTTATATTATAAAGAATGTTGTATTAAAGGTAGAGAAATAAAGAAATGTTCCTACCAATGTGTTTATATGAAGCAGGAAGTAAAAAAAAAACTCCTGCAAAACTCTTCAGTTTAATTTCCTTCCACCAGAATAATCTAGATTTCTTGGTGATGTTCTAGATCCAAATAAGTTTTACTTTGTTTAAAAATATATTTGCCAAGGTTAAAAGATCTGCAATGTCTGTAAAAAATTGTGACAAATATTCATCAGTTCATAGGTTTTTCTACATATTTTTCTACATACATACATAGAACATACATTTGTTCTAATATTAATGCATAACCAAAAAGCTTTAGACTATAAAAATGATGCCAATGATTGTTTAAAAAAATTGTGGGACTTTGCTTAATAATTTTGTCTGATTCTAGGAGAAGGAAATAAAAAAAGAGCCATTACACAGTGCCAAAGAAGCACAAAGCTAAACTGCATAGTGCCAATCAAGCAAAAGGTCAAAGAAACCAACCATTCCCAATGGGATTCATGAAATTTTGAGCCAAGACAAGAGGATTTGAAATTGTTTGGGATTCGAGGTTGTGACTATTTTGACATATATCAAAGGCAGGTCTTCCTTGTTCCACATTCAACCAAGTATCTCAAATTTGACTCCTACATGAATCCTATAATCTAGTCCCTATTCTGTCTTTCATTGTGTGGCAAAACTTTCTGTGCTGATTGGGTAAATGTATAATTATTTAAATCACTTTCATTGGCCCTGATTCAAGGATTTGTTATAGGTTTATTTTTCCTTTACTTAGAATTTTTACACATTAGACTTTGATAGTCTATATTTCATTCACAAATTATTTTCTCTTTTATTTGGATGTTTTTTGATGTTTTTGATTTCTCTTGCCAATTGATTCATATACCTCATAACTCATAACATACATTCCTAAGTGATCCCTGTGTTTTTCAACACCCTCTTCAGGGGGGTATGTATTATTATTATTATTATAAATTGCAAAGTTTAAATTCTTTTTGGGAGTAATTTTAGGATAAGAAACACGCTACTTCTCTGAATATAGAAAGTTAACTCTTTGGAGAAGGCACCATTAAAATGCCTGTACAGACCACACACTGCACCAAAAGATCCAGAGTGAACTTTGGGATGTGGTGATTTAAACTGTGTGGCGATGAATGCAGTTGTTTTGTATGAATACTCTTATGCCAAATGGGACTGCCCCCTAACTGGCTTTTCCTCAATGCACCTGGCAATTATTGGTTTTGTTCTCTTTTCCTCTTATCCTCAAATTATTGTAATTTCAAAGTTGGTTATGTTTATAAGATCCATTGGAGAGACTAGTTAGTTTTCCACGGATCTCAGGGGGAATGTATAATTGAAAATCTGTTACCCTAAAAAAAGAAATACATTTTCCAGGAACCCACTGACTTCCTGTTGTTATGTATTTCCTGTAGACAGGAGATATTAGGCAAGAATGTGAAGGGTCTCACCCTCTTTACGTGGTCTTTATTTTGTATCCCTTTTATTCCTTTATTTCTAATGATCCTTAATAAATCCCTTAAAATATAACATTTTAATATTTGAGATTTAATTTTAATTTTTACACCAATTATTAATGCATATCATAAAGAGACTACTGGTTCACAACCAGACATCCTATTATTATTATTTTGTTTTTATCTTTGTTGATAGAGTTCAGATAGAAATGATCCAGGGACGAAGTCACCAAACTATTTTTATATTATGTTTTTCTTGAATCTATGATATATCTGGGCAACTGTGGACAACAGTTTTATATGTGATAATGGTCTGGAGTTAATTGGTTGAGTTCTCCAGAGTATCTTGAGATCTATATTTGTAATATGTCATATGATAGTCCACAAAAGAAATTTCTAGCCAAGAGGTTATGTCTTGCTAGGTATTCAGTAAATATCAAATTTTGATAGCCAGTAATAATGTATTACAAGTCTTTACCATTTTGTTGCATAATTTACACTGATCACTAAATCTTAACTACTTAAAGAAAACCCTGCTGTTGATTCTGGTGACAATGCCAGTCCTGATTTGCCATTAAAAAATCCTTCCCTTTTACTGACTGAATTCATGAGAATTTCACCTATAAAGTTGGTCAGTTAATCAATGAGCATTTATTAACAGTTTACTATACATCAATGATATAAGGACTAGTAAAAACAATCCCTGTTCTCAAGGAGTTTATGTTCTAATGAGAAAATAATACATAAATAACTAGGTTATTTACTACATATATATGGAGTAGATGGAAGGTAATCTTAGGGATAGGGGGAACGGTCAGATAGCACTGTGGAAAGATTTCCAAGCCTAGAAATGTGAGGTTCTGGGTTTAAATAGACCTCAGACATTTTCTGCTTGTGTGATTCTGTGCAAGTCACTTAACCCAAATTGCCTAGCCCTTACAGCTCTTCTGTCTTAGAATTGATACAAAGACAGAAGGTAAGAGTTAAAAAAATATCTTACAGGAAGGCACTTGAATCTGAGGGGATGAATAAAGGTCTCTTGTAAATGATGCATACTTAGTCCTAAAGGAAGTGTGGAATCTAAGAGGTGGAGGTGAAGCAGCTGACAATTCCAGGCTCAGGGTCCTTCCAGAGTTAAAAATCCAAATATCAATCAAACAGTAGCCAAAACTTTATTAAGTGCTTTATTATGTGTCACACACAAACATCTGTTATTATCATGACTGATAATAACCGATGTCTTATTTTAAGGCTTCTTCCAAATGGGTCTGGGGTGGACAATATTTTTCAATGTCACAGGAACTAGATAAAATTAATCAGTATCAGGACTGCCTTGAAAATACCAAACCTTTACAATGATGTCACTGAATCCCAGGATTGGAAGGGATCGTGGAGGTCAGTTGGTCCAAGTGTAACTAAATAAGAATCCATTTACTGTCTAATGATAACTTTGAACTGTCAATAAAACCTATTTGCTACTCATTATAGAATACTGCCATATATCTTACTATTGAGAGTAGGGTTTTCTGCCATTAAATTTATGCATCTATTTTCAAAGATTATATTAGAAAACATACCTTAAAACCCTACATATTATACCCTGAACAACTGTGTACCACAGCAGAGTGGATTGGCTACAAATGTGGCCAGTATCCTTTCATATACGTTATCTAATACTTCTTAGAGGAAACCTGAGACTGCAAGGCTTAGGTCATCATCTCAAATGAGCTGCCAGTAGTATTCCACAGTTTAGATCAATGATGCTACTTAGTTCTATTTTTTCCAAAGATTTAAAATTTTTCTAATTGCTGCTGCTGCATTACCTTCTAGCAAAATGCTTTGACTAGTCAAGCGTTAATCACATCACCCTGACGGTCTGGATGCCCTTTCCTTCATCTGGACTGTCAAATGACTCACTATCTTTTGGTCTTACATCAAGGCATGATTTTTGGCTCTAGGTAACAGAAATTCACCAATTCTTGTGATTTAACAATATATTAATTTTAACAATCTCTGCATGACAATAATATAAACATGCTCCTATGAAATGTCATTAACTGGTTCTTTTAAAACAATGGACATGAGGCAGCTAGGTAGTACAGTGGCTAGAGAGCCAGGCCTGGAACCCAGAGGTCTTGGGTCCAAATCTGATTTCATCCACTGCTTTGCTGTATGACTCTGGGCAAGTCACTTAACCCTGTAAACCTTAAAATTTTTTAGACTTATGAATGTTGGAAATTTCACCATTGGAAAATTTCATACTTGGAAAAATGTCCTACTGATAGTAAGAACTCTATTGGAATGTGAACCCCCTTGGCATGGGAGGATCCTTCTCCTCCCTATTTAAGACTACTTTAGGACAGAAACCTTTTGCTAAACAATGGAAAGGGCTTTGACCTATGCTTAAGCATAGAACAGGAAGTTCTTTGAGTCATGATTGATTTTAGAATTGATACAATAGAGATACTTGGAATGACAGAACCAGGTCTTGGAACTTCCAATCTCCACCCTACTCAGGGTAACAGGATTTAGGAAGGGCTGCAGCAAAGGATCAAGATTTAATTATTTGAGAATATGACCTTCAACAGACATGTGCAAAGCCACAGACCTCTGGGCGGTCCTGGGTTAAACTAGAACCACCATTGGCACAGGGGAGACACCGACAGTGATTGGTAGATGTGAGAACTGAGGGGAGGGAACTTAGATGGTTTCCTTAAAGATTGAGGGGTCTGAGGAGAGGGGGAGGAGGTTTTGCTCTGAGGAGGTTGCTCTGAAGGAGAACTCAGGAGGTTGCTCTGAAGGAGAACTGAGGAGGGGTGGATGCTCTGAAGGAGTCTGAGAGGAGAGAGGTCCTGGAGGGAGAGCTCCTGGAGAGGTCTTGAAGGAGGCTGTGGAAGGAGAACTCAGGAGGAGTCAGGAGGAGAATTCTCTGGAAACATTTCTTGAAAGGAGGCTCTCTTGAAGGTGGAGCCTGAGGTTGGCATGAGAAGCCTTACCTAGAGAGATCTTGGGTGAGTGATAAAACCAACTGACTGATTTATTCATTCTTATTCCTTTCTTACTTTCTCTCTTTTTCTATTGATTAATCAGTGTATTATAAATTAAATTTCTCTATAAACCCAGTTGGCTTGGGCATATTCATAAATTGGGAATATATTCCCTGGCGACCATCTTATATTTATATAAAACCAAGACACAGTAGAAAACATATTTCAGCGGTCATAATTGATATATAGATTTCCCTTGCTCCTATGACTCCCACTCTCTTATTTACAACTATTTGATGCTCAAAACTATTTTAAATCTAACAACCCCCATTGCCTAGCCCAGTGATGGCAAACCTTTTAAAGGGGCAGGTGATGGGAGAAATGTCCTCAGGCATGTGTGGAGAGGGAGAGTAGAGCAGCCTGGTTCTGCATCCCTCTAACTTTCTAGTAATGAACTCTGCACTGGGGCGACAGCACACATGCCCACAGAGAGAGCTCTGGTATGCATGCCATAGGCTCACCACCACAGGCCTAGCCCTTACTGCTGCTCTGACTTGGAACCCAATACACAGTATTGATTCTAAGATGGAAGCTAAGGAGAGAGGGAAGGAGGGAGGGAGGGAGAGAGAGATGGAAATAGGAAGGGAGAGGGAGAAAGAGAGGGAAAGAGGGAAGGAAGAGAGAAAAAGTGTTATATGTGTTATTATTATTACCCATAGAATGAAAGAAGAGGAAAGAACATCAGAAATCAGCTAGTCAAATGTTTTTCAAACTGTTCTAAGCCCATACTAGTGTTCGACTTAAAATGAAGGGATAAAATGTCAACGCTAGTGACATTTTCCCTAAGATATTGGAATGAAAATGGGCATACTACCCCTTATTTAGCCCAAAGATTTTCCCAATTCCCCTATATCCCAGGGGTATTCCAAATACAGACTTCCCTGGATTTACATCTATGAATTCTGTAAATATATTTTAAGTTTAAAAGTGCTTCATCGTCAAATTTATTTAAGAAATAAATAATGACTAATTCCCTCCATTTTGCAGATGTTATCTGAGTCGCAGAGGTTAAGCAACTACTGAATGTCATATAGCCAACCAGTGGTAGAAAGCCAAGACTAAAACCCCATCTTGCCTTAACATAATGAACTATCTTTTGAACTACCTACTTATCTCTTAAGGTTATTGTTGGGGGAAAGTTGGCAAATTTTAAAGCACTATAGCAATGTAATCATTACTAGTTCTATATTCTAGATAGGCATGGCAGTCCCATTGTTTTATGGACAATGCCAACTTCAGATCTAAGAAAGCAAAATGGTTGCAGTGCCAGGTAGAATAAAGATGTTTTCAAGAAAAACAAGAAATACATTCCCTTTTAAATCTTCTAAACAGAGAACATCTGTCTCAGTTACTTAAGATGAAAAGGTATGATATGAGGGGGGCACACCCTTAGTTCCCAATCTAGAGTTAATTATAAACACACATTTTCTTCCTTCTATAAGAGATCTTTCAAGTGATGATTAGTACCTTTGAATGGGAATAAGTCTTAAGACTCTGACCATTCCTCGCTATTGTGTCTGTTGTGTCTGCAGAGCAGTATAGGGTGATCACCACATCAAATCTCAGCCTGTAGAAGCTATAACAGGGCCTCTTAAGGGGGCTGGGGTGGGGATCAATCTCCATATTTTCATATAAGTGATGCCAGAAAGTCTATTAGTCCAAATGTATGTACAGGAAAAGAGCATAAAAACAAGAGATGGCAAGAAATGGAACCTTGCATCATATCCAGATTACCCTGCTGATAAAGGGCTGGGATGGTTCACTGGGTATCTCACTGTTTTGCTGTTTCTGCCCCTTGTCTAAGTTATTTAAATGGCAGTCAGAGTGTTCACTGGGTATCTCACTGTTTTGCTGTTTCTGCCCCTTGTCTAAGTTATTTAAATGGCAGTCAGAGTGGCCTGCACTTATAGAAAGCCAAGTTTCTCTCTATACTCGATGTGACAAATTCCTTTATTGTACTCAAATAGTGTGTATCCCCCTTTAAAATGTGATTCCTTCTATTATTTTTTTCAGCTTATCCAAGTGAGTCATATTTGCCTCAGCTTTCTTTTAGGTAAAATAAGGAGGATCAGCCACTCAACAACTATTTATTAAGTGTTTCCTACATGTAAAACGTGATACTGATGTGTGGGTTTGTGAGATATGACAATAATTAGGAGAGAGTCCTTGTCATGGAACTTAAAAACTCCCAGGGATGAAATGACCTTCGTAGTATAATGACCAGGATGAGAAATAGATCACTATAAAAGTCTAAGAAGTGGAAATACTACATAGAGAAAGGATGGGCAGCTAGATAGCCCAGTGGATAGAGAGCCAGGCTTAGAAGTTTTGTGACTCTGGGCAATACATTCAACCCTAACTGCTTAGCCATTATTGCTCTTCTTCTAGAAATAGATAGTATTGATTTTAAGACAAGGTAAGGGTTTTTTAAACAGGCAAGGAAAAAAAAGATTCTTTTCTGACTGTGGTGGATCATGGCAAAGGCAAATGAGTTGGTCATGGGAAGATGCCATGGGTTGCAAGACGTAGAGGGCAATAGAAAGGAGAAATACTAAAGGCAGAGAAGCACAGGGAATATCATATGCAAGGGGCAGCAAGAAGCAAAGTACCATGGGCAATGTTGGAAAGGAGGAAGGGCAACCCCAAGTTGTGAAGGATCTTGGTTTACATGATATCCAGGCTCATTTGTGGCCCCAATATTCTGTGCTTCTATGACATGGGAACATAATATAATTCTACTATTCTGGAATGTGATGACAAGACTGATAAAAAACTGAGGTACTCAATACTTTCTAAGTGACTAATAATATTCATAGATCCTTAAGGAGACTGGGAAGCACTGCCACAGAGCTTTAGGACCTCAAGAAATCACGTAGTCTAGACTCCTGGCTTCATGCCAACGAATAACTAAATCACCCAGGTAGGAGACCACTATTGGAAATTCATCTCAGTGCATTCTCAAAAATCCACACAGGCTATACAGTAAGCCTTTGCTTGTACTGAAAGCATCAAGCTTTTAAGTCAGCTGCTGTCGTTTTTCCTCCCGACCACAGAGTTCCAAACTGTACTTCAGAATATTACAGGGCTCTTTCCCCCATCTTCTCTGGGGCTTCTCCACCCTGGTTTGCCACAACAGTTGCTCCACTGTACATTTAGCACAGAGCCAGGATTAGGAGGGGCCCAGTAACTAGCAGAAGAGAAGAAGAAAAAAAAAGACAAGAAAAGAAATTCCCAAGATTATACATACACATGTTTAGGCATGTATACTCACAAACACAAATACATATGTAAAAAAAAGGAAAATGAGAAAAAGAAATTATAGGATAACAGGTTAAAGATAGAAAAGCCTTATGAAGTCATTTAACCCCTTAATTTTACAGATTAAAAAAACTGAGACCTAAAAGGAAGAAGTTACTTGCTTAGAATAATATAGGAAATGAGACAAGATTCAAACTCTAAAATCATTCCAAATTCAGTTTCTAAAACTGAAACTGATGGATGCCTTTTTATAACAGGTTGCCTTTTTATAGTGCTTTATAGGTTCCAATGTCCTTTTCTCTCACAATAACCCTGATAAGGGCTGGTTATTGTCCTTTAGACTTTTAGAGGACCAAAATGACATCACTACATTGGGGCCAATGTACAATGTGTCTGAAAGTGGGTGATTAGACCAAGCAATACACAAAGTGTTATTCCCATTTTATAGCTGGGAAAGTAAACTCAATGATAATATAAATTTATACATATATATGTGTATATATATATATATAAAACCCAAATTGAATTGCTTTCCATCTCTGGGAAGGAAAGAAGGAAGACAATTTGGATCATATAACTTCATAAAAATTATGTGGAAAATTATTATTACACATAATTGGTAAAATAAAATATATTTACAAAACAATTAATGAACTGACATAAAAACAAATTTAAAAATAATAAAATATAAAAGGAAGGAAGGAAGGAAGGAAGGAAGGAAGGAAGGAAGGAAGGAAGGAAGGAAGGAAGGAAGGAAGGAAGGAAGGAAGGAAGGAAGGAAGGAAGGAAGGAAGGAAGGAAGGAAGGAAGGAAGGAAGGAAGGAAGGAAGGAAGGAAGGAAGGAAGGAAGGAAGGAAGGAAGGAAGGAAGGAAGGAAGGAAGGAAGGAAGGAAGGAAGGAAGGAAAAGGAAACTTAGAAGGCAATCTCCAGACTCATATCTAGTGAGTGGCAAGTAGAAGTGAAACCCAGATCTTACTAACTCAATGTATAATGCTTAACTGTATTATGCTGACTCATTACATTTATAAACCTGTGCCAAAAGAGCCACCTAATTTATATCAACTATTTACTAAACTATTTACTAAACAGCCATAGTGACAGTCAGTGCCTGTATGACTTCAGTTCAATCTGAGAAATAGTTTAACCCAAGAAAAATCATATGATAATATAGTTAATTAGGGAAAATCATGGTCAGCTAAAACTTCTAGGAAATATAAATATGGCCATGCATTGCCCATTTTGTCATAAGTCATTCCCGCAAAAGCAGGCTACTAGGCAAAACAGGGATGTGATGAATAATTCTAAGGGAACAAAGGTGAGTTAGGCCCACAGAATCTCAGCCAGGCAATGAACATCAGTGATACCAGAGAAAGGTAGGTAAAACAGCACATAGAGCACTATGCTTCAAGTGGGGAGGACATAGGTTCAAATCTGGCCTCAGACACTTCCTAGCTGTGCTTAGTTCCTAACCTCTGATGACTTAGACCTTGCTATTCTTCTCTCTTAGAAATGATGCCAAGGCAGAGGGTAAGGGCTTAAAAAATAACTAAAAACACCTCATCGGTGTGTTACCCAGGCACTCACTATGAGAGACTGTGGGGGGGCGGGGGGTGCCAGCTCTGTAGAAACCATGTTGATCTAGTTAGGGAGCTAAGCACAGGTCTAAACTGGGATGGTTTCAGACATTTCCCCTGACTTCATAACACCAGAGTTGTACATATTTTAATGGAGTTTTCTTAATGTATCTTAACCACATTACTGTGCAATATCATTGTCATGACAGTGCTATGTGGGGCACATCTGTCTGCCAAACATATTCCATGTGCTCTCTGGAATTGCATCTTACAGGCCATGTTCCATCTGAGACCTAAATTGGGAGTCATCAGGCCAGGTCCAGTTCCGCTAGCTTTGTAATCTTAGGCAAATCTTGTCTCAATATCCTCATTGGTTAAAATGGGGATAAAATGCCCAAGCTACCTACTCATAGAACTTTATAGGCTATAAAATGCAATAGGATAACCTGCCATCATCGAAGGGAGTAAATGTGTTTGCTGTTAGCGACCACCATATAACAATATATGTTTTTCTGGCTCTGCAGTATGCCTCTCTGCCTCCAATTTCAATCTCTAAAAGAGGTATAGCAAAAACAGAATTGACAGACCCATCCTGGAGAGCTAGAAAAGACTGGAGCAGTCATCTAGGACAACTCTCTCATTTTAGAGACTTCTGGTCATTCTTGGGTCACAATACAGCGGTACCATAACATCCCTGACAGACATTAAGTGGAAAACACATGCATACATTAGACATGGGGAAAGATTACAACACAAATTGTCTCCTTCAGAAGAAAATGAAGGTACTGGAGTTTGTGAATATTTAAATAATAATAATAATATTTATAAAATACATTCCTTGAAAACTTTAGTTTTCAAAATGCTTTACTTTAATGATCTCTTTTTATCTTTTTTGAAAGGCTTTGGGAAGAGGAATCTAAGGCACCAGAAGCTTAACTTATTCACTCATGATCAAGCACTCAATGAAGTTTGAAGGCAGATTTAAGTCCAGTCTTCCTGACTCCAAATTTGGTATTCTATTTATTAGGCTACTTTATCTTTTTAAGCATTTCTTCCACCAGGTCCTCAAAAGCAGCAAGGTCTTAATGTGGGTTTTTAAATTAATATTCAATAACTAAGTATTATATTTTATAAGATTTTATTATTAATAACTAAAGTAAAAGAACTAACTAAATCCAGCCTGGTTGCAAGAGAAGAGAGTGAGGGAGGCAGAGCCTCAAAACTTATACAAATGTGACCATACTACATGGTGGAGAGAGTAAAAGAAATTTTGGGAAATACTAAGGGACTAGGGTTCAAAATTTCGATTTATATGTTACTTTAAAGCATGGTTCTCAATTTGGGGTCTATGAGCTTGTTTTTGAAAATATTTTGGTAACTATCTTTCAACATAATTGGTTTTCTATGTAATGCTCTATATTTTAATTTATGCATTTAACAACATTATTTCAAGAAAGACAAACTTTCCCGGATTGCTCAAGGGGTTGTGAAACAAAAGATTTGGAATCTCTGCCTTCAAAGATCCAGAGAATTCAAAACCCATGCAAAGCTTGATACTTCACACTTTAATTTCTTAAAAGAAACAAGAGAAAGCAGGATGAAACTTGAGCTAGAAGCAAAAGATGGCCTGACAGCTGCATATGTGGATAAATGGCTGAGTAGGCTGGCCTGGGAGTGCATGCCTAGAATCCATGCTATAAGAGGAGGCAGAAGCTGCTTAATCCCTGGAGCTCAGGAGTTCTGAGTCTCTGTAAGACTGAAGATGACCGAGTTATTCATTCTGGTTACCAATATGGTAGGATCCCAGAGCAGTCCAATGGCTAGAGAGTAGTTGTTAAGAGTCTGGAGGATCACAGATCAAGAGTCAGAAGCAACCTTGGAAGTAATCTGGTCTAATGCTCTCAATTACAGTAGAGGAAATGAAGGGCCAGAGAGCTTAAGTAACTAACCAGAGGCCATCCAGTTTAGTATTAGGCCCAGAATTTAAACCTAGGTCCTCTGATTTCAAGCCCTAAAAGCTTTCTATTAAATTGTGCTGCTTCCTACCATTTGACAAATATTAGCTATAAGACTGGGGGCAATTTGCTTGCTTTTTCAATGCTCTAAGACAGGGGTCCCCAAACTACCGCCTGTGGGCCACATGCAGCCCCCTGAGGCCATTTATCTGGCCCCCAATGCACTTCCGGAAGGGGCACCTCTTTCACTGGTGGTCAGTGAGAGGAGCACTGTATGTGGTGATGATGCAAAGTGCAGCATCGCTCACTTACAGTACTACTTCCGGTGACATAATCCTTTGTGCGGCGCCTTGTTCTTAGAATATTCCCATTTCACAAATGAGGAAATTTAGGCTAACGGAGGTCTGTGACTTCAAAAAAATAATATTTATTTACCTAACTCAGAGTTCGTTTGAACCTTAAAGTACTATATAACCATCAATTGTTATTGTGAAAAATGAATATATTATTATAAGATAATTACATATATATTTCTTTGGGACTGGATCGATAATTTCCTTTATTTAGAGAACTTTTGGGAGAAAACTACTTCACATAAACACACACACACACACACACACACACACACACACACACACACCGTCTAAAACTTAGGTAGAAGGAATTTGGAGTTTAAATGACTTGCCCCAAAGGTCACTGAAGATGAGGGATGAGGGAGAGAGGATGGAGGGGGTCCCTCCAACCACTTCTCCACATTGCCACTGTATATACATACATATGCTAAGGTTCTCTGTAAAATGTAAAGTACTAAACAAATATCAACTAAGCTGATTCTTAGCAGCAATAGCATTACTCAAGAAAAAATTATATATTATATAACATAAATATATATAATATTAATAATATATAATTAATATAAAAATAAGCAGATTATAAAACTTTGTCAGGGAAAGACCTTTTGATGTCATCTTTTTCAATTCCTTCATTTTACACCTAAGGAAACTGAGGGAGGTTGGATAACTTGTCTAAGGCTGCATGAGTAGCAAGTATCAAAAAACAATATTTGAAGTCTTGAATTTGTGGCTCAAGAAGCAGGGATCCACTCTACCACACAGACCAAGGTACTACTACATTGCCTCTTCAGAAGGACCTCTGTCTTTTGACACTTAGTAGCTAGGCAACCAAATATCTCCTTCCCAGAGTTGTTTTGAGACTCAAATGAAATAAGGTATATAAAACGTTCTGAAAACTTTAAAACACTAAATAAATATCAGTTATAGTTATTATTTATTTTCACCACAGAAGTGGAAGTTATACAGAACTAGGCAAACTGAACCATTTATTAAAATGAGTGCCATGCTAAGCAGGAATCCTATTGTGAATCAACATTTCATACAGGGGTTGAATTGTAGAAAACTTACAATCACAGACAGCATATATTCATTTGGAAGACCAACTTCAGCTAAAGAACATGGTGCTGGAACCAAATATCAAGTTCTCGGTTCACAACACACAGTCATTAAACTGTGCTAGCTTCAGATCATCTTTACTTACAATTCTGGTAAATATCAAGCATTCATTTATTTGATGACAAATTGATTATTTCAGAGTAATGTATGACTGGAGAAAAGGACAATTCAGTCATATGCCAGAGAGCAAGGACTGAATGAGAGACTGTACACAAATTCTACAAGTATCCATGAAATGCCAAGATAACAGGAGGACTTCCAGAAGGAGGCTGGGTGAACTCAGGAAGGACATAGAAGAGGACATAGATGAGAGAGGTATGGAAGGCTTGTGATCTGTATCACTGGAGGGAGTGCTTGGCATACAGTAGGCTATTAATAAATGTTTTTGTTACCTCATTCATTAATACACTGGTGAAAATACAGATCAACTGAAGGGATCTGACTTCTGTTTTTTGTTGACTACATTTTCCAAGTGAAGTGCATGTAAAGAAGCATTTCCCCCCACTGTTCAAATAATTACTATCTCTGACATTCAAGTATGGTGGGAGAGGAGTCTCAAAAAATGATTTTGGTTTTCTAATGCAGAACAGATGTTATCTCTGGTTTTGGTATATCTTAATCCATTCCTGCCTAACTGGAGTTAAATAACAAGTACTGACTTTAGGGCAGCAACATGGCTATCGTATAAGGTCTTGTTCTTGCTTATATTTTCTTGCTATTTCAATAAACAATTATTGAATTCTGATAATTGCTATATAGTGTTAAATAACTTACAGAGGTCACCAAGAAAACTTTTCAAGCAACCTGATGACCCTAGTGACAAGATATAAAGACAGTTGGACAAAATTTCTACTCTGTAGACACACTGGGTTTATTTTCAAGTCAAGGTACTTTTAGCCAGGTAAAATCTTGCTCATACTTTAAGAACATGCTTATAGATTCTACTTCCCCTATTATGACCTTCTTCATTCCTACTTCATTATATATTATCTGCACTTCAGACCTAATATTGTACTTTGCAGTTATCATGTTTAGGACTATGTCATAATAAATTCTGCATATCTCAGATCCCCCTAACTAGGCTACAAATTCCTTGAAGGGTTGTAGGGCTTGGTCTTATTTATTACTGGATCTCCCTTACCTTCCAACCCAGTATTTAATATAATGTGCTGCAAATAAAAAACACTTGTCATAATTCCTCTGAACACTCTGCAAACTTCTTAGAAAGAAAAAAGTAATGGCTTCACAAAGAGAAGACATCAATTTCATCATCAGTACAATAAAGGCATCAATCCAACTAGATGATTGATCACAAATTCATGTCCTAAAACCTATGTCTGTACCACTGGCTCATATTTCAATTTGGTCCTCTCAGTAACTCTCATTTCAACATTCTATAACAAGGATCACAAGGCTTTGATACAGGCTTCTATCTGTTTCTGCATGAGTTCTGAAAGAGTGCATGGACACCCACACATATATTCGAAAGGCATGACAGAGCTCCTGGGCCATTTTGCTTGGTCAGTGGAAAAATCATTTATCAGCCTACACAAGGGAAATTCTTCCATAGGGCCAAAGATTTCTATCATTTAGTGGCTTGAGAAAATCTTATTGAATTAGTGCTCTTTTCCTTCTCTTTCCTGATTACTTTGTATGAACTATGTCTATGCTTTTTTTTTCTTATCTCTGTATATATTTCATCCTCTCAGAAGATGGTAAGCCAAATGACTAACCTAGGAGCACACAGCTAGTAAAAGTGTGAAGCAGGATACAAAGGCTGATCTTCCTGATTCCAAGCTCTTCTCTTTATATGTTCTGTTACCTAGTTGCCCGAAGATGAAGGGATCACCCAGGTCTCTCTTATGGCTACAAGATCAATGATTTAAGAGTAATGATGACAAGGAACCTAAGGAACTATGAAGAAAATGGAATATTTTGTACATGTATGTGCAAAAAGAGTAATGATGACAAGGAACCTAAGGAACTATGAAGAAAATGGAAAATTTTGTACATGTATGTGCAAACATGTGTACAAAAATATGTACAAATAATTATTTACAAACAAGACATTTGAAAAAAATGAAGACAAGTGCCAACTAGAAAGATAACCAAATATTGATTATATCAAAGGACATTTCTTCTTAACAATATTTTTATAGATAATGTGGTAATACGAAACAAGTTTTGAGTGGTATTAAGAATCAGAAGACTTAAATTTGAGTCTGAATTCCAACACATATCTCTGGGCCCCAGTTAAGTCATCCATAAAATGCACATTATAATACTCCTCTTCCTTGTCTTCACTAGGTTGCTCTGAGTAAAGTGCTTTGTAAATCTTAAAGTGCTATGCAAATGTCGAATATTTTTAAAGACCTATTTGCTGATGAGATTTACTTCTTTCCAAATGTAAAGCCTGGAAAAGAAATTTCCTAGAATCATCTTTCAAAGGTATCTCTAAAAAAGTCAACTTATCCAGTGGTCAATCTAAAGATGGATATAGGCTTGACCCTCAGTGTTAAATTCCCTCATACCACCCCCCCCCACACACACACAGAGCAGACAATATCATTCTAAAATGTATAATTAAAAGCTAGCCATATAAAGTTTTCAATTTAAAGCCAGAGTACTAAGTATACATGTTCCTATCTCTGATCAACATATATAATAAATTTATTCAGTCGTTTTTCAGTTATGACCTCACATAAGGTTTTCTTGGAAAAGATACTAGAGTGGTTTGCCATTTCCTTCTCTAGATCATTTTGCAGATGAGGAAACTCAGGTAAACAGGGTTAAGTGACTTGCTCCGAGTCACACAGGTAGTAAGTGTCTGAGACCAGATTTGAAGTTGGGAAGATAGTCTTCCTGACTCCAGGTCTGGCATTCTATCCTCTTGGACACCTAGCTGCCCTATAAGGAACTTAGATAGCGCCTTAAGGCTTACAGAGCACTTTCCCTAGGGAATATAGTAAGTTGCATAAGAGATTATAAGCTCCATTTTAGATAAGAAAACTTTATTACTAAGAGAGGTAGTGAGTGGCTCCAGGTCTCATGGTATCTGAACCACATTCTGTTTCTGCAGCTGTTTCCCTGAGGCCAGGGTGCATGTCTGTTCTCCCCACAGTCCCAAGCACCATCCTGGGCACATAACAAATATTCAACCTGACAACAGATTCCAAGATGCCCTTACACTTAAGGTATGTACCTTTAGACTAGCCCCAGTGACTTCAACCCAATGTAGTTCCACAATTTGGGCATTGAGGCATAGAGAGAATGTGGAACTAAGTCTCTAAGAGTCTGTGAAAAGAGGTCTGGCTTTCTAAGAGCTGCTTAAACTAAAGTGGGTTTCTGTCTGCACCTCTCACTCTTGTTGACATTAAAATAAGACCAGTGTCGGGAATATGGTGGCGCAGCTATCCATTGAACAGCGGCTGTTATCCTAGTATCACAGAGCAAGTGTATCTAGAAAAACACTAGAGAAAGCATTCCAGGTGACTTCATAATAGTATGAAAAGGATCCATGTGTAGGCATTATTGTTGGTGATGATGGCTTCCCATTTAAGCATTAAACATTTGAAAAATCAAAGCCTCTGTTATTTTTGCAATTTAAGAAAGTTGATTTAGCAAATGCCATAAGTTAATAAGCATTTACTAAACATGTACTAGGTACCAATACACTGTGCAAAGAAAAGGGCTAACTAAAGATACAAAGAAAGGCAAAAGACAATCCAGTGGATTAAGAGCCAGGCTTAGAGATGGGAGGTCCTGAGTTGAAATCTGGCCTCAGACATTTCCCAGCTGTATGACCCTGGGCAAGTCACTTAACCCCCATTGCCTAGCCCTTACTACTCTTCTGCCTTGGAACCAATACAAAGTATTGATTCCAGGATGGAAGGTAAGGGTTTAAAAAATAAAATAAAATAAAAAAATATGATTATCTACTTTTAATGATCTCACATAGAGCCATGTCAAAGTGAAGTAGACTCCAGAGTCTAAATACGCAACTTATAGTAAGCAACTGGATTATTAAATAGTCCCTCTTTTAATAGGTAGGTAAAATGTAAACAGGGTTAAGACTGTTTCATTTTTGTCTCTGTATCTGCAACACCCAACAGAATGCCTGGCACATAGTAGGTGCTTAATAAATGCTTGCTGCCTGATGAAAGAGAAACGGTCTAATGACTATTTCACCTACTACATGTCACTTACTGACTATACGATTTGGAGCAATTCACTTGATTATCCAGACCTTAGTTTCCATATTTATAAAATAGGAGATTTTTGATTTCTAAAGACCCTTCCAGTTTGGGAATTTTATGAAGATATCCTTATTTGCAACACACTTAGAAAAGCAGTCTAGAGAATAATCAATAATTTGCAAATGTAAAAAATATAAATTTTTTACTTCAGATACAGTAAAGTTTAATAGAACAAATTTAAGTTCAAACTAAAAATATATAAATATGCTATTATAATCATAAATCATTTTTCATATTCTGAAATTCATCATAATAATTTTTCTAAGATTATAGAGCAAAGATAACATCAAAGTGAAATCTCTAGATAAGTAAGTACTGTTAAATTTATTTGTGGTTAAGACTGAAATATATTAATTAGGTGGTCACCAGGGATTTAATTCTAAATCAGAATTACTAAAGTAAAATGTAATTTATGGTAGTTTTATTTAAAATAGAGGGAAGAAAGTAAGGGGAGGGGAGGGAGGGAGGGAGGGAGGGGGAAACGGGGAGACAGACAGACAGACAGACAGACAACACACTCCTGTGACCATCTAAAAGGAAAGCAGTCTGAGGTCTCCTGCAGGAGCTCCTCCAGGGGTTCAGTTCCACAACCCAGTGTCTGAGTGTCTTGTCTTCCAGTCTCTCAAGTGAGAGTTCTTCGATCTCACTCGAATTGAAATCCACTCTTCTGGACTCTGGTCCTCTTTTTAAAGATCTTTTTCTCTTGTGTCACCTCCCCCTAAATTTCATGTCTACCAATCATAGCAGACGCTCCTCTCCAAGACTGCCCACTCTTTAGTTCATACCTTCTTTGGTTATTTTATACCTTTTTTGGTTATTTAACACCTTTTTTTGTTAGTTCAACTTTGGTAGTTAGTTAGCAACTTTTTGTAGTTAAAATGGGTAGATCTACTTCAAATATTGAATTACCACCTTTTGGGGATTAAAATCTAAAAACAGACTGGATTACAATTCAATCTTCCCAATAAAGGAAGAGCTAAGTACCTTCATTGTTACAATCAGGAGATAGCTAAATCCAGTCTTCAAAGTACTAAAAACTCAATTGATTATTAATACAAGCATTTAGGAAGTGACTGGGTCATAAATGGATTCTAGAATAAGAACAGTGAAACAGTATTTTAATGCATAATCCAAAATTCATTGATACTAGATGTTAGCATACACCTTGGGAAGCACGAGATTCAGTTTATTGTTTCTGTTTAGCTTAAATTTATATTAAAATTAATTTGTATCCCTTTAGTACACACCAATTTTATAGAAATTTGATTAAATTATTTCCAAATAATCAACAAGTCATTAAGTACCAGTTAAGTGTCAGGGACCCAAAGTTTAAATAAAATAATTTCTGCTTTTATGGAGTGTATGTTCAAAGAATGTACATTCAGGGATAAAACAAAAAATGTGTGCACACATGTATATACCAAATAATATATATATATTAAGTTGGGGAAATCAGAAAAGGCAGCATTTAAATTAAATTTTGATGAGGAAGTGCATTACAGTCATGGGGGAAGGGCAGGGAAGAAGCATCCAGTACAAAGGCAAGGAGATAGAGTGCTATGTGTGAGTAACAGCAAGAAGAGACCAGTCCAGTTAGATCACAGAAAGAGAAGGGGGATATATAATAAAGTGGAAAAGACAAGTTCATAATGAGCAATGAATGGTTTTAAGAGTTTACAGTTGATCTTCAAAAGAAGAGGGAGCCTTTGGAGTTGACTCAGTCTTGTGACATTATATAGTCCTTAACTTGAGGGAAAACATTGGGGTAAGGCATGACACAGGTAACTATTTAAGAGGGCATCACAATAGTTCAGATGAGAGGTAGCAAATCTGCAAAGAATGGGGGCAGGCATGATATTAAAATATAAATAGGAAAATGTTAAACAAAATAAATATAACATATGTGATGTTAATTTGTGGTCTTCCAAGTGACTATGCATATACAGAGAACAATTTCTTTTTGAGCTTGATACTATTGGTCTAGATGATCCTAAATTCCCTAGCATTACTATGATTCTATGAATTAATAATGAGGAGAGGAGGGCATGAAGAAGAATGGTAATCTGATATGACCAAAAATTATTATGGGTGAGCTGGGGGGGGGGTGAGGGAAAGACATACACAGACATATAATGATAGTTAATATCTCAAGTTCAAGTTGGTCTGACTTTGACTTCTGAGCGCTATGACTTTAAGCAGGGTATTTTACCCACCGAGAGCCTGTGAAACAGGCATGACACTATTTAATAACTTTGCAAGGTTGTCATGAGGACCAAATTAAATGATAAATATGAAAGCACTTCATAAGAGTAAAGCATTATGTCTGGGATGGAATATTATCATGCTGTAAGAAATGAGAAAACTTATTTCAGAGGCATGAAAAGATTTATATGAACGGATGCAGAGTGAACTGAGTAGAAAAGGAAGGACAAGTTTATACTATAAAACCAATATTAAAAAAACATACAAGTCTGGAGACTTTTATAAACAAATGAAGAATTAAATAAACAGAACGGACAAGAGTAACTTTGAAAGCTCTAAAAACTACTACCATCAAGGAAATGACAATCCATAACTCTAGGGGATCAATGATGAAACATGTTATCCACCTCAGAGAAAATGGCACTCAGGATATGGAAAGATTTACACACACACACACACACACACACACACACACACACACACACACACACACACACACACACATGCACACAAAGGACAGAAAAAGAAGGAATTTGTTTTGCTTAACTCTGTTTATTTGTAAAATGGAATTTGTATTTCTTCCCCCCCCCCCATGGAAGGTGAAAAAAGATTAATGTTATTTAAAATAGAAAACATTTAAAAATAGCAAAACACCACAAATGTGGACTATTATTATTAATGAAATTCAAATCATTAAGATCCAGTGAAGACCAGGAAGAAAATAAGCACTATCCGATTCAGGTTTCTCCACATGTAGGCTTAAAAAAAATACAAAAAAACTAGCATGCCAATATCAGTAAATACACACATATATTTGAATTTTAAACACAATCCCTGATCCTACTGGAATTTAATTTTCTTCCTTCTCAAGCTATGTAACTCTTGTATAGCCCTCAATCCCAACTTTTTTTGAGAAGTTATTATGGGGCAAGCCCAATTTATTAAAGGGTATTTTAATTAAGTATTATAATTAATTAAGCATTGTCACCAGATAGGACAGGGTTAGCTCCTAATTTCTCAGGCTAAGCTAAAGATACAGGAAGCTATCAAAATGAATATGCAATTTCAATGCAGGAATTAAAATAAGAAACAACAGTTTGCATTAATACAAAGCAGATTGGCCTTTACAAGAATACCATTTATTGCTAATGTCACCAAATTACTTACTAGTCTGTCCCTGACCCCATGAATCATTCAGTAAATGCTAGAAGAGTCTGAGGTGAGCAGGGCAAGCTTTTATCAGCCATAGTGATGAATGTGTCATTAAGTGAATTAAACCACAAAAGCAATTAGGTCATAAAAGCACCAGTGGAAATATTCCCTCAACAGAAAGCTCATCATCATACTTACCTCAGGCTATTTCATTATCTAAGCCACAAAGCATAGGACCAATGGTATTATTTAAATATTATCACCAAATCATGCTTTCCTGGATTTCAAGTTCCCTTTGGAAAGCTCTCCTCAACAGGCTGGATTGTTTAAAGGTACTTTACACTACTTCTAGCAAAAAAAATTGGGAAGAGGGCTCCTACTGATTGTAGTATGCCTTGACAAATTGTGTGATACGAACATAATTAAATAGTATCTTGTCTATGAAACCATAGGTAGAAGAAATTCAAAATAACTAATGTCAAATCTTGAATGTACTGATGCAGACTAAAGAGTAGAACCCAAGAGAAAAATAAAGACAATTACTATAAAAATGCAAATGAAAACAACACTCAAATACTGTACTGCCAAACTCAGAATAATTGTTGTGACAGACCTTGGTTCCAGACAAAGAAGGATGACACATCTCCCATCATTAGGGAGAACAACTGGGGACAACAGACTTATGCTTTAAGAAGCAAAGACTTTGTAGGCTGGGTTTTGCGTAACAATTTGTTATAAAGAAAAGACTCAGAAGAAAGTCATATTTGGAAATTATAAACTCTAAGAATAGGGGCTGTTTTGCTTTCATGTCTGTATCCTCAGCTCTTAAAATAATATCTGACATACCACAATCACTTTAATATTCTTAATATTTTAAAGGCATTGAATACTCATTAATGGGGAAAAATAAAAGATCCCATTTCATTCCTGTTCACATAAAATGTTTTAAAGGGCTCAAAATGTAGCATCCCAATCTAATCTCAGCTTCAGTGGAAAAATGCAGCAGTTACCCATTGTGTATCAGGGAGGTAGATAACTGAGTGTTTAGATAGTCAGACTCAGAGTCAGGAAGACATGAGTTCAAAATTTGCCTGCAGACACTAGCTGTATGACCCTGAGCAAGTCAGAACTTCAGTTTGTCTCAGTTTCTTCATCTGTAAAAGAAGGCTAATAGTAGCACCTACCTCCCAGGGTAGTTGTGAGGATTGAATAAGATAATAACTGTGAAGCACATTTATCACACTGTCTGACACATAATAAGTGTTATAAAAATGAGCTATTGCTTATTTTGATGTTTATTATTATTATTACATTATTAGCGTGGAAGTTAGCCAACCTGGGGTCAGGTCCTACTTCCATAGACTATTTACTTTTCTGGGGAAAATCATTTTACTTCTCTGGACCTCAGTTATATCATCTGCCAAATGGGGATAATAATAGCTGTGCTTCCTAGCTCACAGGCTTGCTGTGGGACCCACAGAAAAAAAGGTCTACGAGGTACTTTGTTATCATAAAGAACTGTGTAATTATGAATTATTATTTACTATCATTACTCTACCACTAAAATCCTGCTCAGTGACTCATGATAGAAGATGACCCCAAACTCTCAAAAAGTTATTCCAGAAGGCTAAAGCTCTGGTACTCCTACCACCGTGGAAGGACTTCAAAGTACAAGTCTGATGATAGGCTGTATATCTACCATTAGAATTCCAGCCTAGCCAAGCTCAGAGAGCAGGGGGACATCTATTTGGAACTGGGAACTCGGAGACCATGTGATAAATCCCCACATGCTCAATCAATTTCTTCTTCTTCAATGAGAACCTCGGGTGGGATGGGAGATTGATCAATTTTTCTTTTACCCAGGTGCAAAGGGAGGGATCAATGAGTACCTGCCCTTTCCTGACCCTCAAATGAAAGAGGATTGGGGAGGGGGAGGGGATGTGTTCTTGCTTCTGCTGGCTCCAGAATCAGGAGACACAAATCTGAACCTAAAGCTCTTCTGGGAAGTCATTCTGATTCTGGATAAATTACCTCTTGATTCTGGGCTTTGATCTTATTCATCTACCAAAATGAGAGAAGGCTGGGCTAGATGAGGGTTTCTTAATATCAAAGGCATGAGCTTGTTTCGTTTAACATTTTGATAAATGCATTTCAGTATAATTAGTTCCTGGTACATATTAGGCACCATATATATGTTTATTTTCTTCCTACTCCCCTGCCCTTTCCCTATTTTAAAAACATTATTCCAAGGAGAAGTTGATTATACAGGCTTCACTACATTGACAAAGAATGACAGGTCACAAAAAAGGCTAAGAACTCTCCTTTAGATGATCCCTAAAGTTCCTTCATAGCTAAAGTCTATGGTTTAATCTAGTCCTCTTACTTTAAAAAGGAAAAAATTAAGAACCAAAGGTTAAGAGTCTTGCCAAACTTTATCAAAGAAAGCAAATAGCAGAGTAAGGATTTGAACTCAGATCCCCAGACTCTATAATCCAGGATTTTCCCCATTGCATCCAAAGGGTCACCAACAGAAGCTGCAATCCCTCAAGTCAGCTAGATGATGAAAGGCAATGGAACTCTAAGCCTGGAGTCAAAACCTGAGTTCAAATACATCCTCTTTCAGATACTTCCTAGCTATGTCATCCTAGACAAGTAATTTAATTTCTATATGCCTCAGTTTTCTGAATTGCAAAATGGGGATAAGAGTAGCACCCACCTCCTAGGGTCACTGTGACATGGAAAGATATGATATTTGTAAAAGGCTTAGCACAGTGTTCTTTCCTATCCAGAAAAGTACCTGAAGGCATACTGGGTACAGTAAAGAATATTTATTTATTTGTTGTGGTTCATTCATGAGAGGAAATTTCTTCTACCAAAACTGGCCATGTTCTTCATGTTATAGTTTTAAGCTATTTACGGTCCTGTAGCATGAAGAAACTTTGCCCAGGGTCACAAAGCCAGAGGCACAATTTGAAATCAGGTTTCCCAGATGAACTGAAGCTGATTATCTCTCCACTATATCTCATATACACCTTAGTGAGAAACGGTCCATAAATGTTTTTTGTTTTGTTTTGTTTAATACTCTTGTCTTCTGTCTTAGAACTGATGCTAAGTATAGGTTCTAAGGCAAAAAAGCGATATGTGCTAGGCAATTGGGGTTAAGTGATTTGTCCAGGGGTCACAAAGCTAAAAAGTGTCTGAGGTCAGATTTGGACCCAGGTCCTCCTAATTCCAGGTTTGGTATCTCTATCCCCTGAAATACCCTGCTGTCCCAAGTCCATACATGTTTATACCTAATGACTGTCTTGGACCGATACCCATAAACAGGCAGACAGTGATAAAACACAGTTAATTCACAGGTTCCAATTTATAGATCCAAAGTGAAGAGAGGCAAAAGATCTTGTCATCTCACCCATAGGGTTGATGAGACTTGTCCACAGCCATACAGAGTTAAGAGCAAAATATCTGGACTCCAGGTGTTAGCCTTGGCAAATCCTTAAGCTATAATGAGAACTGATTTGGGATTTTGGTTTTTAAAAGGTTACTCTATTACAAAAAGAATAATATGGAAACAGGTATTAGGTTAGTGGTAACACATGTATAACGCACGGAATGCCTTGTCAGATCCGGGAGTGGGAAGGGAAAAAGGGAGGGAGAGAAAATGAATCATGTAACCATGGGAAAATATTTTAAAATTAAATAAATGAAATAATATAATGAGAACTATCCTTCAGAGAAAAGACTGGCTGATGAGGCCAAAAATCAAAAATGTGTATTAATACCTAGAGGCTGGTAGACAAGCACATAATCTCTCAGAGCCAGACAATACCAGCTTTGATAGGGAAACAAGAATTATTAATATACTTAACAACAGAAAACCACAAGATTTGCAAACAGTTGAAAAAAGTTGAAAAAAGGGAAAACCTGTAGAGCAGAGCTCAAATTCTGTGGCATGCATTAACTAAAAAGATAAACACTTTCACATTTAAACTAATGTTAACTACTGTTAAGAACAAAGCAAGTTTCCCATCAACTGTTCAATCCCAGAAGTTTTATATTTTGGCCTGCAAGTCATATTTTAATTGGACCTGGATTATAAAAGACTGTTTATAACCAAGCTTAACTTTCTTAAATGCACATAAAGAGAACTTAATGCATTTTTATACAGTAAGAAGATCTAAAGCTTTCTCCACACCCACTATTACCATACAATTAAATAAATGTAGTTCAAAAAAAAAAGAGCTATGATTTCTTATTCTGAGCAACACTTAGAAATGATCTGCATTTGAATCTCTGTTACAAAATTACTTGCTCTTTGCTCATGGGCATAAGTCAGTCAACAAGCACTTAAGCACCTGCTTTGTCCCAGGCATGCTGTTAAAGCATTGTGAATCCCCAAAAGGCCAAAAGACAAGGAATTTACAGTCTAAATGGGGAGATGGCATGCAAATTATGTACAAGTAAACTATAAATGCTGGATAAACTGGATATGATCAACAAAGAAAAGGTACTACAATTAAAGCATATCAGGAAAGGTCCTGAAGGAAGGTGAGATTTCAGTTGAGAACTGAAGAAAGTTAGAGAAGTCAGAAAGCAAAGATGAGGAGGACAAAAGTCAATTAAACCCTCCTAGCCTCGGTTTCCCGGTTTCCATAGTTTGTAAAATGGTTATCTAACAACTCCAAGTTTATACATATACTTATTAATAGCTATCTTTTAGGGAAACAGTAAGAAAAAATGCTTTGGAAACCTTAAAGAACTACAGATATGAGAACAGCTACAACTACAATTCACATTTTAATTAAAAATATTTGCCCCCTAAGTATTGATAAATTGCCAATGAAACTTCCTGT
Organism: Monodelphis domestica; assembly: GCF_027887165.1. Taxonomy (NCBI): domain Eukaryota; kingdom Metazoa; phylum Chordata; class Mammalia; order Didelphimorphia; family Didelphidae; genus Monodelphis; species Monodelphis domestica. The sequence goes on along the minus strand of NC_077229.1, from coordinate 128,437,896 downwards.
TAATAATAAATATCCCTTATATTGAATTTTGTTTTTGTTTCAAGGGCTGAAAATGTCTCCATTAATGCAAACAAATTACATTGTTGGTAGAACACAACTGCATATACTGTCAGAATTCTTAAAAGCAGACTGTTCAGAGTAAGGGACACTTTAATTATAACTAAGTGGATGCTGGTTTCACAAATTTTAAAAAATGGATTGCTACATTAATATTATACAAGAAAAACTACTCTAAACCATAAATTAAGTCACTGGAGCAATTCAGCTAAATATATATGGTGTATGTTTATGGATTTCATTTTTTTCTGATTTCTGTGCTATTCAGCCCCTCCCAACCACATTCACATGTGAATCTTAAAATTTCTTAGACTTGTGTATCTTAAAAATTCTCAGACTCTACCTTAGAACATTTGGTTAGGACCATTCCCCATTTTAAAACAATGAAGGGACTTTGGTCAGGAAGGTGGGAACTCTAACATTACTCCACCCATACTTAGGCATACTTTAGGGGAAGATAAAGTTGTAAACTCCTTAATGAACAATGAAAAGTCCCCAACCCATACTTAAAGTGAAGCAAGAACCCTTAAGCTAGGTCTATTTTTAGATCTAATACAAAGGGGTGCTAAGTACCTATGAAGAGCAAATTAATCAGGCAACTTGCAAAGGACAAGATTAGTCTACTTAGGTGTGAATTACTCAAAAGTTTTAGTCTACTCAGGTGTGAATTAAGAATGATCAGTCCTTTGGAAAATGTCTACTGTGATTGGTAGACTTAAAAACTTAGGGGAGGTGACATAGGAGAAAATTCTCTTTAAAAGGAGGTCAGAAGGCCTCTGGAAGTTAATTCAGCTTTGGAGCTGAATTGGAGGTCAGGAGTCAGAGAAGGCTGCTGGGGCTCTGAACTGAGTGCAGCTTCCTGAGCTAAACTAGAGGGTCTCTATGAACACTAGAGTTTTGCTTGGAAGGATCCTGTGGTGAGTTGATAAAAGACTGACTAGTCTCTCTTAAGGCTCAGGCCTAGGCCATTTTGGCCTAGGCCCTTCCTACTATATTTCTCTTATTCTCTCTCCTTTTTCTTTAATTCCTTCATTTGTATTAATTAAAATCTCCATAAAACCCAGCTGACTTGGGTATTTAATATTTGGGAATTTTCCCATGGCAACCACTTTATTTTTAATATAAAATCAAGACACTAAAAATTATCTTACAGTTTTTAAGATTTAAAACCACATTTTTCGTGGTCACAATTTAAGGCAACCACTCTTTTGTCTGTAACACACAAAAAGATACATTTTAAAACTAAGCCTGATATATTACTCATTTTCCTCCTTTAATCTTCTTTGCATTTGTATTTTTAATTGGTATTGTCAGCCACCCCCCCCCAAAAGCTAAATTATCTAGTCAATAAGAAAGCAGTGCCTCAGACACTACCCAGCTGTGTGACCCTGGGCAAGTCACTTGACCCCCATTGCCTAGCCCTTACCATCTTCTGCCTTGGAGCCAATACACAGTATTGACTCCAAGACGGAAGGTAAGGGTTTCTAAAAAAAAAAAAAGAAAGCAGCAATCACCTCATGAACTGGTTAAAAAGAAAACATAGGCCAGGAGAAATAAATGTTAACTACAAATTGTTAATGCCTTCCCTGCTCATTAATTTCCTAAAGCCTTTCAGCTATAAAGTCCTAGTAATAACTCATAATCCAGTAGAGCTTTAAAGCATATAAACATGTTTTTGTCATACCTTGAGGGGTAGGCGATATATTATTCTCATTTTACAGACATGGAAACTGAGGCTCTGAACAATGAAATGATTTAAACATGGTCACTCTATTATTAAGGATTCAATGAGGCTTCAAGTTTGGGTAAATTACTTCAATTCTTAATTTAACTTATTATATTTCCTGCATTATTGAAATTACCAAATACATCTATGATTTTCTCTCATTTGTAACATCTATCTATCTATCTATCTATCTATCTATCTATCTATCTATCTATCTATCTATCTATCTATCTGTCTATCTATCTATCTGTCTATCATTGTTTGAGTGTCTGCTTTGTGAAATGTGAACTCCGAAGCTGTGGTACAACACGGGGTTTTGCCTTTCATAGTCCCTGGCATATAGTAAGGGGCTTAACAAATGCTTATTGATGGTGACCTTAGATTTGGAAAAGACACGTGATCTGGTCCAGGTCTCTACCAGAAGCCTCTACAGCATCTCCAAAAAGCAGTCATCAAGCCTCTAGTTCAATAACTTCAATGACTCATTATTGTGTCTAATACAATCCTTGTACAGTAACCATCAGTTAGGATAGCCTCAGGCCAAACAAAGAAAATAAAATTCAGTAAGATTCAGATCCACCAAGAATTATCTTATTAAAATGTTCTAAATTTCTTTCCTAGGAGAAAATTATAGAACTTCAGAGATGGAAGAAATATTGAAGATCTAAGTTCATTTTATAGGGAAAAGAAAGAACAGCAGATTAGGAGTCAGGAAGACCTTGGTTCAAGTCCTTCATCAGACACTTATTGGCTGAGTGACCCTGGGCAAGTCATTTAACTTCCCTGAGGTAGTTTTCCTGTAATTTTGTGAAATAAGGATATCTTCCACCAAGTACCAAATATAATCTATATAATCTTGATTCCTAGCCTATACTCAAGCTAGGCATTTTGCAATCCTAAAACATTATATAAAATGTGATATTATCCTCAGTTCTCACCTGGCTGTAACTTTGGAACTTTTGACTTTTCTCCAAACCCCAGGAAGCTTATAGTTGGTACAACTTCATCAGCCTGCAGGATATCATCAGCTATGGCACTCTACCTCATCAACACCTTTTCCCTCTCTGGAAGGCAGGGCCATGAATTTCTAACCTCCACTTAAAGGAGAGAGCTCAGCTCAGATATCACATTTCTCATCTGGCTGCACTACTTTGGGTCTTCTCTGATTTCTCCACCATTCCCCCCTTCCCCTCCACTGTGCTTTTCAGTTTCCTTCTGTGTGTTGTTTTCTCCCATTAGATTGTAAGTTCCTACCTGTTCAAAGGACACTAAAACTATGTATATCCTTTAATCCATCAATACCATTACTAGGTCTATATCCCAGAGATTTAAAAAAAAGGAAAAGGGACCTATTTGTACAAAAGTATTTATTCCTGCTCTTCTTGTGGTAACAATGAATTGGAAATCAAGTTGTCCAAAACTTAAGTAATGGCCAAAGAAACTGAAGAATATGATAGTGAAAGGAAGACTATAAGAAATGATGAGCAGGATGATTTTAGAAAAATCTCAGACTTACATGAAGACTTACATGAACTGATGCAAAAATGAAGTAAGCAAAATCAGAACATTGTACACAGTAACAGCAATCTCTCTTGATGAACAACTGTAAATTACCTAATTATTCTCAGCAATGCAGTGATCCAAGACAATCTCAAAGACTAGAGATAAAGAAAGACATCTTGTCTCCCAATAAAAAAAATGGAGTCTGCATGCAGACCAAAAGATATTTCATTTTCTGCTTTTGTTTTTCATTTGAGATTTCTTCCACAAAATGACTAATATGGAAGAATGTTTAGCATGATTGCACATGTAAAATCTTAATAGATGGTGCACTGTCTCAAGGAGGGAGGACGGCAGGTCAGAAGAAAGGAGGGAATTTGGAAAACAAAATTAAAAAAAAACAAATGTTAAAATTCTTTTTCTATGTAATGGGGGAAAAACACAATTATTTTTTAAAAATAAAATAGATTGTAAATTCCTGGAGGGTAGGAAACGTCTTTTTCTGCAATTTGTATGCCAACAGCTTAGAATATAATAGTTTGACATATATTAAGTTCTTAAAGAAATGTTTGTGGGCAATGTTATTATCAGTAGTGCAATTATAATCTTATCATTTTATCAATATAATTATCAATCAAGATTAGGAAACTGAAGATAAAACCTGGTGAGTGATTTGCTCAAGGTCACAGCTAATTAGTAGCAAAGCTGAAACAAGAACTAAAGCCTCCTGATTCTAATTCTGAGGTTTTTCCAGAATTCATAAAGAATTGTACTTCCTAGGCAGGTGTCAATTTCATCAGAGATAGCCTAAATGGAAAAACAACTCTCACTTCCAATGGCACAGATTAAAAATGGTTCTCAGAATTTATTATTAATGAAGGACAACCTCTGGGAATCTTACTAAGTGCCAAAGCCTAGAGAATTCTTTGATGATGATGATTACTACTATTTAATAATAGCATTTATATTATACTAAGAATAATATTTATATGGCATTTTAGAGGGGGTTTTTTTGTCTAAGCTGTGCACCCTCAAGAAGGAACTAAGTAGGGTTAATTTCACCATCACAATGATGTCCTATTATTTTTAGAATTTATAGATTCATGACAAATTAATGGAAGAACCCTCTAAGAAATTAATAAAAATTACATTAGCTTGTGTAGAGGGCAAGGATTCTTAACCACAGGTAGCTGAATACCTAAGAAATGCCGCCAGGTTTGAAGCAGTCCCTAAACACAATTAGGAAAAAAACTACATCTTTCTTTTCACAACTTCTAACTGAAATTTAGAATTTCTTTCAGTTATTTCAAAACATTTTTCTCAAAAGGGATCCATAGGTTTTCCCATGCTGCCAAAGGGGTTCATGACACTGAAAAAAAATTAAGTACCCCTAGTATAGGACACCATTTTAAGCTTCAGAATTCTAATTGAGATTCTATAAGGGTATAATCCCATGTCCATATGATCATATGATTTAAAGGTGGGAGGCAGCCAGGTAGCTTAGTAGATTGAGAGTCAGTCCCAGAGCTGGGAAATTCTCAGTTCAGATCTTCCAATGGTCATTCAATCTTTGCATCAAATTTTTCACAAAGGGAAAAAAGCCTTTACTCTTGCAAGAAAGTCCATTCCACTTCGAGTGAGTCCTAATTATTACAAAGGTTTTCCTAATATTGCAATAGCTGCCTCTCTAAAACTTTCTCTTATTGTTCCCACTTTTCTCCTCTGTAGCCAAGCAGAACAAATCTAAACTCTTGTCAATGTGAGAGTCATTTTAAAAAATAGCTAACACTGGAGTAACTAAGTAGCTCAGTGGATAGAAAGTGAAGCTCAGGGATGGGAGATCCTGATTTCAAATCTGCTCTAAGACACTCCCTAGTTGGGTGACCCTGGGCAAGTCACTTAACCCCAATTGCCTAGTCTTCTGCCTTGGAATCAATGCTTAGTACTAACTTAGAGATGCTTAATATGGATTCGAAGACAGAAGGTAATGTTTTCAAAAAATAGCTATTTATGTTATGACTTTTTAAATTTGTAAAACACTTTCCACATATAAATATAACTATTTACACATATATATTAACTGAAATATATATATATATACATATGTATGTGTGTATATACATTTACAGACTTAAATAAAACCTCATTTGATTTTATCCTTACAATCAAATATAAGTGCTGTAGGTGTTGTTGTTATCTTTTCTTTTATAGATGAGGAAATTGAAGCAGATTGGGTGGCCTATTGGGTGGCCTATAAATGACATACAACAGTGTAAGTATCCAGGGTGAGATTCAACTGTATATCTTTCTGCTTCTGAGATTGGCATTGAATTCACTACACCAGGTAGTCTCTTCTTACTCAGAGTTCCTGTAGATGAAGCATCCCTAGTTCTTCATAGGAATGGATGCCCTGCACAGAGAATTCTCTCCACCCTGGCAGCTCTCTTCTGGATGTGCTCTACATCATCAATTTCTTTTCTAAACTATCATCCACAACTGAACACAGTCCTCCACTCTGACTGTAGCTTTTCTGGCTGCCACGTTGCTCTGCTGACTCACACAAAGCATTTTAAGTCCACTGAAACCCCTGCCTCTTTATCACAGTCACTGACATTCGGCTACACTTTTCCCAGACAAAGTGAAACAACTTCAATCTTCCTTTATAGTTTCTAACAGTGTAAAGTCAAGATGCCTGGCTCAAACTCCATTTGAAAAAATCTATTTTTTAAAATGTTAAGTCTTCTAGTCTATGGCAGTGGTTTCCAACTTTTTATAGTATGAGGACTCCTTTTTACTTGTGGATGATTTGTGGTATAGTGAAGAATGTGCTGGTCTTGGGAGTCGAGAAGAACTGGGTTTGAATCATGCCTCAAATCCTTTTACATCTGTGAGACCTTGGTCATACTCACAACCTCTACAGACTTCAGTTTCCTTATCTATAAAATGATAGTTGGAGCTGATAGCTTCAATGGTACCATCTATCTCTAAATCTTTAGACCATTATTATTATTATTATTAATATCAATTGACTAAAGAGATTTATCACAACAAAAAGCTAAGATGTATTTATACTATTCATCACAATGGCATCTAGATACATTTGAAAAATAATAACACCTATGTGAGACACATGTTATTTACTTAGTCTTCAAAATATGTGCTCACTTATTTATTATCCCAAGTTATGCCAAATATTTTTGGTGCTAAATAAAGTTCAAAATGACTATGTTTGGCATAAACATAGATTCTCTGACTTCTTGCAATAATTCTGCTTTCCACCCAACACCCAGGAGCCAGCAGCCCAGAGGTTAGAAACCACTGGTTTAAAGCAAATGCAAAAATTTGCTATTGTCCACATTTTCAGTAGGCAAACAATTATGTGATCGATTTGTAGTTTAGGTTGTCCTATCCACAAGGCAATCAAAATCAGTCAATAAGTATTCACTGAGGGGCTCACAGAGTCCACAGAACTATCTTAGGCACAGAAGACTGACTGCTTAGACATGTTGGAGCAAATAGGTCATAAATATAGATAGGTGTTTGTATCATATGCCTAGCAAAAATTAAAAGGGATCATCTAAGTGTATACAATATGGATTAAAGCAAAGGTCCCTTCTCAACAAACATCAGGCTCCCCAATAACCTCCAAGATTAAATACAAAACCTTCTTTGGCACTCAAAGAACTTCATAACCTAGAGCTAGCTCCTTTCTATCTTTCCAATATTCTTACACCTTTCTCCCTACCATATATTCTCAATCAAATGACACTGGTCTCCTTGTGGTTCTGTAGACAAAATCTTAGGTCCAGGCTAGATTTCACACTAGCTTCACTTTTACTTTTTAGAATTCTTTGCTTCCTTCAAAGTTTAATTCAGGCACCACTGTATATAAGAAAGCCTAACTATGCCAACTTCCAACCCAACCCTTAGTAATTAGTGTTCTCTTCTTCCTATATCATCTTGTATTTAATTGCCCAAATAAATTAATTCTCCCAAGATAATGCAAATTCCTTGGGGGCAGGAGCTATTTTTTGTTTTACCTTTAAATTCCCAACTCCACTCCCATCATATTGCCTTATACATAGCAGGCATTTGTAGTTAATAAATGATTTTTGAATTGAATAGTGGAACAGAGAAGATAAGACATGAATACAACTAACTCAAAAGGAGAATGTGACAAGTAAATGAGAAAGTGTCTTCAGAGGTGTTAAGGAAGGCCAAAAAACATTCTCAGTGGTCAGATGAAGGGAGAAAAAATGTATGACATCCTATTCAGTGCCCTCAAATACTTTTTTGGAGTAAGCAGGGCATAAATAAATACGCCCTTCTTGTTCTGTTTACCCGAAAAGTTGCCAGGTGGTTTCATGCTAAGTTCAAAATGCCGGCACAAGTGCAGCCCAGGGGCCTCAGCAATGAGCAATGCCCTAACAGCAGAGGGAAATGAAGAAATGTGTGGGCTGTGGTGCTGTGCACCAGGCCTGGAATAATTATCTCAAGAGCCCAAGTTCACATTGCAGCATGTCCGGTTTGAAGCTTCACAAAGTAAAAACCTAAAACTGCCTCAAAAAAAAAAAAGAGAGAGAGAGATACCTTCTAAAAACAGGCTCTTCCCAAGAGTGAGCCTCTGTTTCCAAGAACCACATTTGCATTCCTTTTTGGAAAACCACGTTTTCCAATCCTTTTCTTCTAACACCAAAGACATAGCCCTTGCAAAGATCTGAGGGTTGTTATGTAGCATGCATGCTAAAATGGGAAAGAGATCTCCCACAAGCTGTCTGGGTCACAGAGTTAATAGGATCCACTACTCTGGGCTAATGGAAGACTCTAATACCATCCCCTAGGGCCCTCCTTCTTAGAATGATAGCATGTCAGAGTTGGAAGGGACCTACGGGTCATCTATAGTCCAATTTCCCCTCCTGGTACACAAATTTCCCATCAACCATACAGGAGGCAGGGGAAAGGAATAACTACAAATAATCTGTAGGCACTGGGCTACAGGGCTTAAAAAACAACAACAACAAAAAAACCCCTAGATTTGGAATCAGGGGATCCTGAGTTTGAATCCTAGTGGTCATCCATGTACTATGTGATGAGCACCAACTCATTTCACCTCTGTAGTCTTTCCTCATCTATAAAATTACTGACTTCTGAGGTTTCTTTCAACACATTTAGATAGCCACAGTGCCATTATAGTGAGAGCACTGGATTTGGTGACAGAGGAATGGAACTCAAATTCCAACTCTTTCAGATATGCTGAGAAAAGGTCTTCTGCTCTGTAGAGGCATTGGTCAAACCCAGGATGGTCAGAGAAAAAGACTAGTACAGTGAGTGGTGGCAAAAGTAAACTTGGGAACAAGCCCAGGGTTATCCTGAGGATATGAAACAGCTGAACAAAGTTTTGTGTACACTAAACCATTGACTTAAATGTGATTAATTGTCAAGGGAACTCAATTTTTGTCTCTCATATCAAGAATAAGGAAAAAAATAAAATGGATTTTTGAAAAACATTAAGTCTATTTTTCTATTTTGCCAAAGTAAAAGGTTAGGAATTTGTATTGAGTTTGGGAAAAAATAAAATATCTATTTTTTTAAATCAGAGGAAAATTACTTAAGAAAATGATTACTAATCACCAAAACAGCTAAAATATTCACAGCATAGATACAGCTTCCTTTTTATAAAAAATTACTCTGATCTCCTAAATCAATCAGATAGTTCAGTATAAGGACTAAAAAAAGGCAGGTGAGAATTTAAAATAAATACAGACTTTTTTTTCTTTTCTTGAGGAAAGCTATATGTAGCCAAACATGATTTCAATCTTTCATACCTTAATGAGATACGATCTAGTGTGTAAGAAGGGTCAGGAGAAACAAGTAACAATATAAAATGGATAGATTAGTGAAAATTGTACTGATCCTTAGATTATTTTTAAGTAAAGGTGAATTAATAGAGATTTAACCAAAAAAAGGAATACTGGAAGGAAAATTATACTTGTAGGCCTCATGCAACATTGCTACCTTCAAATCAACAAAAATTTTCAAAAATTAGGGCTCCTTTTAAGAGACCATTAATTGGCATTTGTAGTTGTGAGGGTGGGGTTAGTGTTCTCTATTAATAGACTGGGGAGGAAAACAGGGACCAACATGTGAGGCCACTTTACCATTTATTATTATTATAATTCAAAGCAGTAAGACAGACTAGCCTTGTGATATTCTAGAATTACAGTTATATTGCCCAACGAAGAAAATGCAACTCAAAAATGGGAAGCACCAATCTGAGTTAGGTACCATCTTCTCTGAAAACCTGATATCTATCTAATTTTTTTAAAGTATATTTACCAAACTTCATTACCCCAAACTATCTACCCAAGGATCCTCATCATTTGTGAATTTTTTTAATGGGACTGTTCAAATACATTTTCTGTTTAGTTAATTATGAAACTCTTAACATTATTGTCTATTCTGATCATTTCAACAAATTTCATTTAAGTTTTGGAAAAGCCATGAATTTTCTCATGTGAAGAAATAATGTTTCTTTATAGCCATGCCAAGGAAGACATGTCACCTTATAATACATCAGTTTTCCAAAGCTCATGCATGACTTTTTTTCCTCCAGAGCATCATGAAGCCTGAAATTTCTTTTTTGGTCTCAGTGAAATTCTGGTAGTCTACCTTTACTTGAGCATGTAGTTGACTAATTTCAAACTAAGTGTAACAGGAAATGTGAAATGTGAAAATAAAAGTGCTGTATGTAAATGTGTATTATCAATGAAAGGACAGAATGGCTGTGACCCTTGAGTGTTCATAGCCTGGTTACATCGGGCAAACTACAAGGTTTACCTATCTCTGATTTGTGGGTCAGAGGGGAATTGTCCTCCTGATAACTTCCTTCAGTGACTAAAATACTTCCTAGCAAGGTAACTCATGAAAGTTTGCAGTGATATGTGATATGTCCCCTTTTGAGCAGTCTACGTGTACTGGTGAAACTCAGGAAGTTGGTGACCTGCGTACATTCATCATTATCCCTAGCAACGATTTCCCAAAACTGTCATCTTTCAGTGATACACCATAAAGGAAGAGATTCAACTCATGGAATATCCAAAACAGAAGAAAGCCGTAAAAATTATTTATGTTATGCATTACATGATTTTTGTCTGGCATTCTATCTGCTTCCCTAATTATGTTTTGTTCAAGCTAAAATGAACTATGACCTTCCCCAAGTACAAGCCGATATAACAGCAACAGCATTAGTCTAAGGGTCAGAAGACCTAGGTTCAGTTCCATTTCTGGTGACTAATTTAGGTGATAGGAAAATTGTCTAATCTTGTGGCCTCTTCTTCTTTATTACGAGCTAGGAATGATGGCTCCTACCTACTTCATGAGGTTGTTCTGAAAACTGAATGAGATAATATATGTGAAAGTACTATGTAAAACCACAGAGAAACATGGAAATGAAAGATACTATTATCACTATCACATACCAACTGAAGGCTTGGGGGTAGAGGGCTGGGGAGAAGGAAGTGGGAAGGGTGCTGAAGCCCAAAAGCATACCACAGGAGGCCCTTCTGTGTTAAAAAAATCAACAATAAAACATTCCTACAAAAATTCTAGATAACAATGGCTAACAGAAGAAATGGAACATTCAAGTCAATTATTTATTAAACCCCTACTAGGTACAAGGGCAGATAGGGGCCCAGAGGGAGCACCACACCAAGAATCAGGAAGCCCATTTTTGTGTATTCAAATCCAACTTCAGATGATTACCTTGGCTGGGTGACCCTGGCTGAGCCACTTAACCCTGTTGGCCCCAGTCTCCTCATTTTTAAAATGAGCTGGAGAAGGAAATGATAAACCATTCCAGTATCTAAGCCAAGAAAATCCCAAATAGGTTCATGAAGTTGGACATGACTGAAAATGACTAAACAACAACTGTGTGTTAGGTTCCTCTACATCTCTATAATAATAATAATAATTAATAATAATAATGATAATGATAATAGATATTCCCATTTATATAGTACCTCTAAGGTTTGCATAACCTTTTCCCCATTACAACCTTATGGACAACTGCCCTCCTTACTGCCTCTTCCTTGTAAATTCCTTTACCTAGCCTGCTCATCATGTTTCTAACGCTCTCCTTCCTTCTTTCAGTCTCTTGGAATTCCTAGTTCCCTTGAAACTCAGGGAACAGTTATGTCTTCCTAAATACTAGGTCATTCTTGATTACCCTAGTTGTCAGTGCCTTCCCACCTTAAGGACATTACTGTGAATTTAACAGGCATATTTCTTGTATTTACTTTCCTGAATCTATGCACATGTTGCATTCCTCAGGTCAACAGAATGGGAAGTTCCTCAAGGACAGAGATTGTTTCCTTTTTGTCTTTGGATCCCTAAAACCTGGCACGATGCCTGGTACACAGCAAGAGATTAATGAATGCTCGTTGAATTAAATTAAATGAAATTAAGACAGTATCTGCATGCATTCTGTCTATAACACCAGGCCACTTGCCACTATGCCATTCTTCTCATTTTGCTACACTATAAATGGGAGTACTTACTGCTCTGCATAGTTTAAAGGGTCAAATGAGATCAATTAGCAATCTCTCATTAGCACCTATTCCATACTAGGCACAGTGCTTTTTAAATATTAAATTCTTATTTATTGGCTGCAACTGGTATTATGACCTACTAAAGATTAGGCTGGAGTATCAAACATTAGAAATTGATTATTAATGGTTTAGGAAACTATGTATGGCTAAGTGAAGTTCGGTGACTGGTCCATAATCACAAAGATAAGTTGAAGTATTTCGGGTCATATTTATACCAAGGTCTCCCAAATCCAAATCTAGCTCTCTGCACTTTGCTATGTTGCCTTGCAGAAGCCCAGGGGTATAATTCAGGAATTTGAATGAAGGTAATTGCCAGGGAAAACCAGTGTAGGAAAAACATTTCAGAATCAAGCTAGAATTAAAACAAACATAGGAATGAAGTTTAAGCCAGGTAAGGATCAAAGGATCATAAGCTTTAAAGCCAAAAGGAACCTAAGAGGCCATTTAATCCAACCCCTCCCAACTTTACAGAAGAAGAAACTGAGTTAAGCATTTTGATTAAGGTCAAACAGCTCCAAAGTAGAAAAGCTAACATGTGAACCAGGTAACCTGAAACCAAATATAGCTCACTTTCAGCTGATCCACAGTGCCCCTTTGGTGAGAACTATCCTACAGAACAAAGAGCCCATCACACACTGTGCCAAGCCCACATTTGAGGCTAGAATGAGTAAGACTGCTAACCAGACAGACCATAAAACAATCCCCCACGGAGTTGTACCCTCAAATCAGCACAGAGATAATGTACTAAGTAGGATTTGTCCTAACAACATTCCCACTGGAATCCTCTGAGCAGTGGACTCTCCAAATTCTTCCCCTAACAAAGTAATGGGTATCTATTATTCCCCCTCCAACATTTGCCTTTAGGGCATTATGACACTGACTTTCAGATTCTTTCATCCCTGTAATCTATACCCATCATCCTAGACACAATTACCTTTCTGTTATATTAATATTCATTCCTGGCCTGCTTGGTCCCTTAATTCTCCACTCCTTCTGCCTACCTCCTATGGTTTAATATACAAATTCCTTGACTGGAAAGCACTTCCTCAACAAACCAGACCAGGCTTTTCCCAAATGAGAGAATTTCCCCTGTAATTCTTTTTCCACTCCCCCAAGACTAATTAGTACAGAAGGATGAGTTGGCCTTACTCTTGCTCCTTTTACTAAAATGGTATTCCACTACCATCATCCCACAAAAGTCCTTTTTGAATATTTACTGTCTTCACTTCTCCTCTTCCCTCCCCATCTTCCCAAGTAAACAATGCTTTTCTGACTTCCATTCTGACCAAGAGAAAGTTAGCACCTTGAGATCAAGGAATTTTCTGGGTAGTTTTTCATTCATATGGTGAGCACACTACTTTGTACACAGTAAATTTAAAAAACTTGCTGAATGAATAAGGTTCATTTGCTTGGCTAAACTGTACAGTCTCCATGATTTAAGCACCTAGAAGTCTACCCTGACTTCCTGCTTTGCCCATCATGCCAATCATCAACCCCTGATATAAAATCTGCTTTCTAGACTACTGCTATTGTTATTGGGAAAACTAACAAGATTACATTGATTCTATCCACCATAAATCCACATTCTTTAACCCTCAGGTGGGAGTTTTATTGTTGCCTTGTAATTGTATTACTCATATTTTTTTGTTGTTGATTCCCTATCTAATAGCTCATAGCAGCAACTCCAAATCATTTCCAAACTCCTTCCTCTAGCTCCCAATTAGTCTTTCATTCCTCCCATTTGGCAGATGACTTCTACTTTAAAGAGAAAGAAAATTTTTCAGTTGGAACTGTCCCTAAAGATCAGACCAGCTTCTTTAACAGATAAGGAAGACATATCAAGACAATGATATATCAAGGCCTTTATCATGATGAAGTGTCTTATTTAAGATTATATGCTCGATAGTGGCAGAGCTGGGATAAGAATACATTGCCTAAGTCCCCTTAAGAGCTCTTTCTGGGACTCCATACTATCTTCATTGAGGTAGAGGTCATCCAGATTCCACCAGGGAGCTTGAGCTCCCTAATAACTTCCCTTCTCTGTCAACTCCTCTACTAATTCCCTTGGTCTCATTAGCTACCTTGAAGACCCTGCTCTATCAACTGCTCAGTCCTACTTCCATTTTTAAATTCTCTTGACTATTTCTTTCTCCTTAGAGTACAAAGATACTCAAAATTCTAACCGCTAAAAAAACAACCAAAAATACTTTCCCTTTAAGTTATGTCCTCACTATGTACTTGCTCTTAAACTAACTGTGCTCTGGCTTCTACCCTCCACTCCTCCCCTAAGACTAAAGCATTTCTTTCAAGTTATCAATGACCTCCCCTCAATCACTATGCTACTCTGGCATGCAAAGCAAACCATTGTCACTTCCAGGCTTACTTCTGCCTCTTGGTACCCCAACTTCTCGATGTTCTTAGTTAAGTATATAGTGCATCTTAGTACCTTCCCTCTGAGATAATCTATAATTTTATCTTGTAAATGACTTTTGTATATGGTTCCTTGTATGTTACTTCCTATATTAGGATGGAAGCTTCATAAGGTCAGAGGATGATTTTTCCTTTCTTTTATCACCAGCAGAGCTTAACATTGAGTCTGGCACAAAGTAGGTATTTGCTAGCTTGACAAAATACTGACCAAGTCTCAGGATTTTAGAATAGGATCAGGAAATATCATGTTATAGATGAAGAAAATGAGATATAATAGACAGTTAAATGATTTGCCCAAGGCCACACTGCTGGTCTGTGATAGCAGTCAGGTTTACAAATCAGACTCCTATATATATAGTCTACTATCTTTTTTCTTAAAACTATGCCATCCAATGACCTTTTCTTAGTCTTCATTTGCCTTGACTAAGTAACTGTTGTTGAAGTGATCTTCTCACTCTACTATTCCTGTTCTCATTTCCCCTCTCTTCATGGCTTCTGATTTCTTGATAAGATCTCAATCTTCTTGTCCTCTAAATGAAATTTCTTCAAGGTTCTGTCCTCATCCATTTCATCTTCACTATCCCCTGTTGGGGACACATTGTTCTTATAGGCTTTTTTTAATCCTCTATGTAAAGATGAGAAATCTCAAAGTTAACAGAGCCTTTGACCTACAGTTCAAATCTAACTTCAGACATTTGCTAATTGGGTGACCCTGGGCAAGTCACAACTCTATCATCCTGTTTTCTCATCTTCAAAATGAGGATAATAATTGTGTCTACCTCCTAGGGTTACTGTGAGGAAAAAATGAGAACCTTTGTAAAAGTGCTTTGTAAATCTTAAAGTGCTATATAAACACAAGCTAATCTCCCAAATCTTTGTCTCTAGTCTTGAGCTCTCTCCTGAGCATCAGCCCTTTATTTCCAACTCCCTGCTGGACATTTCACCTGAGTCTTGCCATAATGCTATTCTAAACTTTAAATGTCATGAAATGAAATCATTTTCTCAGCATCCTTGAATGGTACTTTATCCCGTCTTCATAACCAATCAATGGACATGTTCTGTTGGTTTTATTGCCAAGCTGATTCTACTGTCTCCTTTATCTGTCTTCTCCTCCTTTTTGCTTCCATCACCACCACACTGGTCCAAGCCTTTTTCAGATCAAGTCTAAACTATTATATTTCTCTCAGTGGCTTTCCTAACTTTGGACTCTCTCTAATCCATCCTATATTTAGTTATCAGATGGTCAAAGTAAAGTGACATGTAATAGAAGGAATGTCAGGAACTATGAGCCATCTCCAGGATCCTTATTCACCTGTGTTTCATTAAGTGAATACTGATGATATGATGGCTTTTAGCCACCAGACTGTAAATGTGGCTGAAAAACATGTCTCCCTAATAGTCTGTCCTAAATTGTACAATGACTGATTGACAAACATTTATTAAGCAACTACTACTTTATTTAACTAGTGGGAAAATCTGAACACTATATCTCTACCTGTGATGGAAGCCTCAATACTGGTGGGTGGGTCAAAAAGGAAATCTAATATTGGTAGGTTAAAAAAGGAGAGAACTATATATACTGCAAATCACATCTGCAGAAGAAACTTAAATAAGAAAAGTGAAATAAAGCAAAGCAGGAAATTATTTGCAAATGGGTATGGGGAAAAGGCCCTCTTAAGAGGGTAGGATCCTCACATTAAACAATTTTTTTGTTTAATGGATTTTTTTAAACCCTTACTTTCCATCTTAGAATCAATACTATGTATTGGTTCTAAGGCAGAAGAGCAGTAGGGGCTAGGCAATGAGGGTTAAGTGACTTGCCCAGGGTCACACAGCTGGGAAGTGTCTGAGGCCAGATTTGAACCTAGGACCTCCCATCTCTAGGTCTGGCTCCCAATCCACTGAGCCACCCAGCTGCCCCCAATTTGGGGATTTTTGATTGAACATTTGATATAAGTCAACAGTGGGACATGGCAGTCAGAAACCCTTATGCAATCTTAGGCTGCTTTAACAGAAATATAGTATTTATAATGAGTGAACTTAATGGTCCCACTATGCTCTCTCTAATTAGATATGGAGTACTGTGTTCAATTCTGAGCACCAAGGTTTAAGATGGTTATTGACTTGCTCCAAATATTGAGTCATAGGTATAATGTTTTGCCTTTAGCAAATATTTAAAATAAACATTTGTTTAATTTATCTTGTTCAACTTTCTAGTTCAATTTTCTGGACAAAGAACTTAAGATGCATATAGAAGTGATATTTCTAAGGTCATATTCACTATTATACTACAAGTCATAATAAGATTCTTGTATTCTTCCAAGGATAAAACACTAAAGCGACTTGGCAAAAAAAAAAAAGCAAAATTTCTATTTGACTAGAGAACGATGGAAAAGAAAGATAAGAGAGACAAGAAGGTGGGGCAGCTCATTCTTTACACTTCTGGGTACAAAATGAGCACTCTCATTTCTGGAAAAGACAGAAGATGTTGAGAAAATCAAGAAGACCATAATCTTCTCTATGAATCCTTAAAAAAATTAAGATAAAAAAAAAAGAATCAAGGGACCTATTTGAAACTTTAAACTATTGCAACAGTTGATTCCATTGCTACTCTTGCATAATCTTTTTACAATTTCCACTTCCTTTGTAGCAATTACTGTGGTTATGTGAAAAAGAAACAGTGAGGAAGTTCAATGTTAGTAAGAGACTATTAAGATGATGGCCAAAAACTCAGGAGGGCCCAAAATAGAACAGCTCACTTGTTTATTTACTGCTACACTGAACTTTGTATCAGAGAGCAATTCCCAGTTGGTGTGATTCTAAGATTTTCTTTTCTTTTTGGGGGGGAGAAAAAGAAATTATAATTAAGATGAATCTCATGCATTTCCTAGGCAGACTGCATCTAAAGTGACTGAGGGCTTAAAAGCAACATAAGAGGGGTAAAACACAAAGAAGATAACAATTTCGTGGCAAAGATGCTGACAGAAGTACCAAGTTTTCCACTGAGACATGACACTGAAATGTCTACACAGCCAAGAAAAAGAAAAAACATTTACCAAGCTAGAAAGGAATAAGGAATCAAAGAACAGGCTGCCTACTGAATATGTCCAGTTTCCCTATCAAAAAGGCAAGACTTCGTGTGCATATGGCAAGTTTTGGGAGCATGTTTGTGGTAGACACAGGTGAAAGAAATAAAGAAAACTCCAGTACCTGAAAACAATTAGGAAAGACTTCATGAAAGTGGTACTTAAGTCAAGTCCTTAAGGATAAAAGATCAGGGATTCTATGTAATGAAGCAAAAGGGAAGAGGAGATGTATTTCAAGCATGAGGAAGCACCAACACCATGGCATAGAAGCTGTATATAGGAATGTTATATGTGAAAAAGAGCAAGAAGACCAGTATAGTACAAAGGTGGGTAAGGAAATGCTATATAATGATACTGGAAAGATAGGTTTGGGGCAGGTTATGAAGGGCAATTGATAATTAAACTGTTAAATTTTATTCAATTCTATTAAAGTATATTATATATTATTAAATAAATACTAACCATAATATATTAAACATATATTATGAAATCAGGTGATAATGAGTGGTCTGGTCTGAATGGAAGGTAACATATAAAAAGAGGAATAATGCTAAGTAAGACTGAAAAGTTTACAGACTATGGGTGGCATCCTATGCTAGGCCAAAAGAATGTATATTTTTCCCCATAGTCAACAAATAGTTGCTGAAGGTTTTTAAGTAAGTGGCAGGTGTGTTTTAGGAAGATTATTTTGGCAGATATGTGAAGGGTAGAGTTGGGGAGGGAGAGGTTATTGTAACAGTCTAGGCAAGAGGTGATGAGGGTTTGACCTGGGGTGTTTTCAGCATGACTGGAGAATGGGGGGTGGGGGGACTGAGGGTATAATGGGAAGCCAGTTAGTGGGGCTTGGCAACTGGAGGTAAGGGATAAAGGAAGAGTCAGATATGATTTTGGGATGCTAAGCTGAGGGTGGCATGACAACACTATCTACAAGGGTAGGATTAGCGGCAGTTGTTGGTGTACCTGCATTACCTCTAAGTAATCTCGAGTCAGTTCTACCTATGACAACTCAACGAAAAATCCAGGATACGATTTCCAGGAGGGATGCTCAACAGTCTCAAATGGCACAGAAGGATCAAGTAGGAGAAGAGGAGGTAATAGGACTGAGCAGTACTGGTTACTGTTTCATACAACTGATGGAATAGAAGTGAGGAGTTGGTGAAAGAGGTGGCATTTGGTACAGATAGCTTTTTCTAGGAGCTTGTCCTTGAAAAGGAAATACAACTGGAGGGGATGTGAGGATCCAGTGAAGGATTTGTTTCCAAAAGCAAGGGAGAGTTGGGATGGTTTGTAGACAAGAGAGAAGCCAGGAGATAAGAAAAAAATGAAAAATAGGGAGAGAGGAGATGCCAAAAGGTGCAAATTCCCAATGGAGAAAGGAGGGAAAGAGGATCAAGGGCACAAATGGATGGACAAGAATTAAGGAAGAGAAGGACCCCAAGTGTCTTTTCTTTTGCCATTATATAATTCATTGCCACATCAGAGCCTTTTATCATAAACAAAACAACAAAAATCAGATACTTCATTATAGTTCATGCTCAGTCAAGGTGCTAAAGAAGAGCAAAGGAAAGAGGTTTTGGAAAACAAATTTCCAATTTTGCCACTACTTAGTTGTGTGATCATGAGTAATCCTCCTTCTCCAGGTCTCCACTGCCTCATCTGTAAAATGAGGTTGAATTTCTTATGAACCCTTTTTCCCCTCAAGAAAAGATGGGAAGGCGTGAAAATAAGACCCTAATAAATTGAAAAAAAAATTAATTAAAAGGTTTTGTTTTCTTAAATGAAGTTAAAGTACTTCCAAATTCCTTTCTAGCTCTTATGATTCTATGAAACTCTTCCAGTAAATTAATAAATTATAAGAAATAAGCTTTTTTTAAAGGGCGAGGCAGCATTTAATTATTAAGAGCAGGAAAGCCTTGGAAATAAAGTAAGGTTCATTAGTCAGCCTCAGCATTTTTCCAAACGGATTTTTCTGTGTTTTGAGAAACATGAAGTTACCTCATTTTGCCCAGGAAAGGGGCAGAAGAGCTAGTGACAAGATGAGCATTTCCTGGGCAGAAAGAATACTTCCTTAATTTTCAGTATGCCAAGAGTGGGAAGGTGAGACAAAGAACCAGCTGGGTATTGGGGAGTTCATCTATAAGGGGCTAAATGTTATAACCCAGGTAGGTAGGTAGGGGGCAGTTCCTGGTTAAATAAGGATTCAACAATTGACTGTACTTATATTTGATGAGTCATTTTAAAATGACAATCACTTTCTATTTAAAGACCTCCATTTATAAGACTACTTTTAATGTAATCTGTGATCCAGTGCAGAAAAAGCAAAAAATTCCAATTGAACTTCCAACCCTGTCTCCTGTTACATCCTGTATTGTTTAAGACTGTTTGTTAAATAATCAGAAGATAATTCACATAGCTCATGATTCCAAAGGCTCATTTTTATGAGCAACCTTTTAAAAAGAAACCTTTTTCCCCCAGTGAAAGGTAACATAAATATCTAGTGAATGAGGTATAAGGGATCTCCAGATATACTGCTTGTAATCTTGTTTTCTAAAAAAGATATTTTCATGCAACACTGTAGTAGAAAATTCAAACTCTTAAAAGTCAGGATTATAGTAGTTATAATTCCAATTCCTTGCACATACCCAGTAGGTCCTCTTATACATGGTAAAAGTATGCCTTCCACAACCCAAACTATTATTAACTCGGGAGATAAGAGATCCATTATAGATTGAAATGGCCAACTTTGGGGTTTCAAATGGCTGTATTGGTTTTCTATGGGTTTTTTTTTCCTCTGAAAAAATCAGATTATTTCTCCATCCTCCTGTACCCTAGGACAGAATCTAGCAATTTGTCTCTATTTACTGACATGGAGAACTAAAACTGTCAGTGAACTTGTATTATTTTTAAATGCCTAACAAATAAAGTTATGCCTAATGTTCAGGTATCACAGATATCTCATATTTAAGCATCATTCTGGAATTCAATAGCTACAAAAAGACCAGGACCATAGGAGGATGAAAAATTTTGATGCATTTTAAATTCCTACTATGCATTATGTTTAAAAAGCACTTTGCATATAACATCTCCTTTCATCTTCACCACAATTCTGTGAAGTACAGACTGAAAGCACCATTGTATCCATTTACAGATGAGGAAACTGAGGCTGAAAGCTTGAGGGCCTTTCTATAACAATCAATAATATATTAATATCCTCAATTTAAATACAAAGAAGTTGAAATACCTACAGTAATTTCTGTCTTAAAAACAAGATTTTTTTTTTATGTACCCAGTGAAACCAGATGACTCTTTCCAAAAAGTATTCCTGTGAAACTCTCCACTTTAGTCCTGCAACAGCATGGAGGTGAACCTGGGCGCCAAAGCCTACATCAGCACAGGCTATCCCAGCACAGGCTTTTCCATGTCAGAAAGACAGACCTGGTGATGGACTTTATGATTTTTGTCCAAGGTCAGCCTTGTTGGCTTAGACAAGCTCATTACCATGTTACCTGCACTGATGACTTCTGGGGGCATAACAACTAAGGGTTAAGGCATAGAAGTGATGGAAACCAGGAATAGAAACCAGAGATATTCTAGATCCTTGAAATATTAAAAATCCTAGCATATTTAGTACAAAAATGACCAAATTGGCACTCTAAGTTTTATATGAGTAGAAAGTAGTAGAGTTATAAACCAGTGGACCTAGGTGGCTCAATGGATAGAGCCAGGCCTAGAATGGGGAGAATCTTGGTTCAAATCTGGCCTCAGACACTTCCTGGCTGTGTGACTGTGAGTAAGTCACTTAACCCCAATTGCCCAGCCCTTACCATTCTTTTGCCTTGGAACCAATACCTAATATGGGCTCTAAGACAGAAGACAAGCTATTTTTTTTAAGGGAAAAAAAGAGTAATAAACCAGTGTTAAAAATAAAAAGTTTAAACCCTACTTCTGACACTTTAATAGTTGTATGAACATGGGCAAGTCACTTATACTCTGTGAGTCCTTGTTTCCTTATTTGTAAAATAGGAAAAATAACAATCTCAGTGACCAGATAGAGGATTCCTTCCCATAGGGATACCGATCTAGAGCTGGAAGAGATATCAGAAACCATCCAGTCCAATTTCCTCATATTACATAAGGCCCAGAGAGATTAATTTATTTTTCCAGGGTCACATAGGCAGAATGAATCAGAGGTAGGATTTGAATCCTGGACCTCTGCTCAATAACCAGTATTCTTACCACTGTCCCAAGCTGCCTCCCTCATATGGATAAAATGAGGCAATATCTATAAAAAAACATTTTGCACATTTTAGAGTATAAGATATATGTCAGCTGCTATTATTACATCTCCTCTACTGCCTCAATGCCTATTCAACTTAAATGCCTTGAGCTTCTTTTCAATACTCATCAAATCTAAATTCACCATGAGTTCATCTTCAGGCCAGTACTCAAGACTAGCAAAAGTCTCAGTGATGTTCGGGGGTTAAGAGAAAAAAAATGTGGATATTCTAAACAAGATTATATTAAAAGGTATACGAAGAACATAATTCCTCCTATACAGGGATACCTTGTATAAAGTCGTCATTGATATCATTTTAAAGCAATGTCATTAAAAAAAACATTAAAATACTCAAACAACATTACTAAGTCCCACTCTAACCTTGATTGGCTGGTTGCCCACTAATGACATGGTTTCTGTGGCACTAACTTTGCCCCAGTAATTAAACTCTTTATTCCTCTCTAGGCTACACTCCAGACTTTCTCCACAATGCCCCAGAAACCTCTTCATCCTGGAAGCTTCTTCCAGTCCTGGAATTAGCACCCTGGAAATACTCTCTCCCTCTGAAGCTTCTCCCTCTTATAGCAAAGCTCCTCCCAAGACCCTTATTTAAGGAGTATGACCACACTAACCATGTTTTATTAATCTCTAGGCTGCCTTCTGCACATTCTCTCCCATGATCAAATGAGAATAATTATCAGACCCTGGGCCTAGTGCCTAGACCATAATAAGTGCTAGTATTATCATCCCACTTTTGTATTCCTTCCCCTTCTTTGCAGCTTCTGTGTTGTCAGCTATGTGTTGTCTTCTGACAAAAGAATGTAAGACTCTTAAGGGTAAGGACTGCCTTTCTCCTTGCATTTGTATTTGCAGCATTTAACAGAGCCTGCCACACAGTAAACATTTTATAAATGTTTGCTAAGGGGCAGCTAAGTAACACAGTGAATAGAATGCCAAGCATGGAGTCAGGAGGACCTGGGTTCAAATTTGGTTCCTAGCTGTGTGACCCTGGACAAATCACTTAACCCTGATTGGTATTCTTTCTTTTTTTAAATTGACACTTAATATTGATTCTAAGAAAGAAGGTACGAGTAAAATTTTTTTAAAGCAACCTATGTAAAAGTCAGAGGAAAAATTTGAAATAATTTCCAAAGGGAAGAGATAAGAATAATAGGCATGGAAAGGAGGTGGGATTTTACTACCTGGATAACAAGGATAAGATATGGTTGAGAGGCTTTTCTTTTGCCCAACTCCAAAATGAAAAAAAAGAAGGCAGGCAGGGGGGGAATGTGTCTCCCAGCTGTTAACTGTGGATTACTGGGAGGCCTCAGTTATATAGGAAGGGGTCCATGAATTCATATGCTCACAAGCATTTTTATTTTGATCTTTATTTAGCTTCAACAAAATATGGAGCATAACTATTATAAACAAGTGAAAATGCTGAGGGTAAGAATAATGAAGAGTGTGGAGAAGAAGAGAAGAGGAATTGGGGGGGGGGGTGGTAAGCAAGCTTTGAATGCTAAGCAGTCTCTTAGCCCCTCATGGCTCTTTCCTGGGGTCTCTTATCTTTTCTCTCTAAATTATTTCACTTGGTGGTCTCATCAGCTCCCTAGGAGTCACTCCTTATCTTTATGCTTTGTACATTACTGTTGTTATTCAGTTGTTTCTGTCAGTCAGGTTCAATGCTTCCTCTCCCCAACTACCTGCTGGACATCTCAAAAAGGATGGTCCATAGATACTTAAACTGGACAGGTCCAAAATTTAACTTGTCCTCAGGACTTCCCATCATTTCCTGAAAGCAGCACACAATTTAGAAGGGAAGAATTGGCCTATTCTCAAGGATGATCTCTAAGGCTCCTTCTAGGTGTTAACCCTATAATCAATTTCTACAAGCACATTCTTCATTTTCCTGCCCAAGTAGCAAGTTGGCCCAGCCGATAGAGCTCTGAGCCTGGAATCAGAAGATCTGAATTAAAATCTAACTTCAGACACTCACTAGTTGTTTGCCTTAGGTACCTCATCTGTAAAATAGGGATAATAATGGCATCTACTTCCCAGGGTTGTAAAGTGCTTAGCATAGTAAGTGCTATATAAATAAATGTTAGTTATTATTAATATTAATGTGATCCTCTCCCTCTCCCTCTCCCTCTCCCTCTCCCTCTCCCTCTCCCTCTCTCTCTCTCTCTCTCCACACACACACACACACACACACACACACACACACACACACACAAATTAACTATCAATTAACTAATACTTAACTTCTCTGGGCTTTGGTTTCCTCTCTTTCACTAGGAATAAATAACCCAACTTGATCCAAATGGTTTCTGGGAAGATAAATGAAATTACATATGTGAAGTACTTGTATAATCTCTTAAAGAATAGAAAGTATTCTATGACCTTTTTAAACCCCAAAGTTCATTCTTTAAAGCCTCTATTCATTGGGTTTAAGGTATGCAGGGCAAATGACAAAGGGAGTGTTTGGATTTATTGCACAGCACGAATGATGTATTCATGATCAGGAAAAAAAAGTTTAAATTGCCATGACTTATTGTAAAACACTGTCTCTCTGTCTCTTTGTCTCTCTCAGGACTGTGCCTCTCATGCCACCATCTTTCCCCCCATCATCCCTTTCCAGTTTTCTAATAAAATGAAAATTTCTAACTGTATTCCCTCCTGCTGTGAAAAAAGCCTTCATTTTTCAGAGGGACCATCTCTACCACCTGCCCTTTCTGAATATTCAATTCTGACTCCCATTCAATAACTATTTTCATTTTCCTTTACTTGATGAATTTTTATTGAGTTCCTTTTAGCTTCTGTTTTCACTATTTTCATACAGTCCATAAAATTACACTACAAAGAATAACTAATTTTGCTTAGACATTTCATAATTCTAAGTATGAAGAGGAATTCAGCACCCACCTTTTTTCCATGGAAAAATGCTAAAAATTCCATTCGGTTCACTTGAATTCACAGAATGACAGCATTATAGAGCAGAAAGGGCCTAAGAGGAACTAGCCCAAACCAACATCTAAGCAAGGAGGCATTCTAAGGCATAGTAACAAGCAGTGATCCAGTCCTTACTTACAGGGCTCTGATAATGGGGAACTCACTTATGAGGCCACCCTATTCCACCTTTTTTTACAGCACTAATTTTCAGGATGTTTTTCTTTGTATCAAGCTAAAATTTAATTCACTGTATTTCTATCCATTTATTATTGCTCCTTATCCTGCTTTCTGGGACCAAGTGGGAGAAATATATGACCTCTTCCCCAAGGTAGTCCTTCAAATCCCTGAAAATGCACTCCTCTTCATCATAATTTTGTCATTTGCAAACACAGAGTTTTGACATTTGCAAAGTACTTTTGTAAAAATCGTCTCATTCAATCTTCACAGCAACCCTGGGAGATAAGGGCTATTATTATCTCCATTTTACAGATGAAAACACCAAGGCAAATAGGAACTAAATGATGTCTGATCAGAACTGGGTATTAGTAGTATGAAAATGTCCATTCTAGATACAATAATTATATCCATGCAAACTAACTCCACATTAGCTTTTCTGGCTACTATTAAAGATTCCTGACTAATATTAAATTTGTCACCCACTAAAACTACTTTCTTCCTAAGGGTTGTCACGTAACCTTTCCTCCCTTTCATTCTATCCTAACACCTACATTTTGAACCCAATAAGGACTTTATATATATATATACATATATATATGTATATATATAGTGTTTCCTTTATTAAGAATCAGTCTAGCATTTTGGTTCACTTAGATTTTCTGAATCCCAATTTTGTTGTTCAACATATTAATCTGTGTGTGTGTGTGTGTGTGTGTACACACAACCACATTGGGGTTTATATAAAGCAGTACCTGGTCCCATGGATTTCATAAAGTAGAAGGGAGATATGGCCAACATTAATAACAGTAATACAAAATAATACATGGTAACATGTAAAAGAACTGTGGACTAGTGCCTAGCACCTAAAAGGAAAAGGCTGTTGTTGATCCAGGGGAGTGAGATCAGATTCTTTCCTGTAAAAGGGTATTTGAGGTGGGTTTTAAAGGCTGAGCAGGTATTTTTGTGTGGGAGGCCAAAAAAGTAATCAATCCTAACATGTGAAACAGCAGCAAAAAGGCACAAGGTAAGAATGGAGAGATGGGTAACATACATTCCAGGCTTTCTTCTATTAATCTGATTCAAAATTGGTTTCTGACTCTCTTAATACTTTTTCCAAACACTGTTTCTTCTAAATTTACCCTGCATGAGAAGGAGTAATCTGTTAACAATTTATAACTGGTAAATACATCTGATAAGGCTTTCACAAGCTTTATTTGATTTCTAGAAAGAATCATTCAGAAAATCATTTCACTGAATAAGTATCACATTTTTGTTTTCGTTAATAAACACCTCACAGTAGCTGAGGAGAATATTAAGGGTTTTTTTGAGCTATAAAAGACATAAAAGGATATGCTATAAGAAAAATGACCTTAGATAAAAGGATATTCCCTTCACATAGGGCACTACTTGAAAAATATTCATTCAACTATCCACTCAACAAAATTTAAGTGTCTCCTATGTGCAAAGGCCACATATTAAGTGCAGGAGGCCAGAAATCAAGATGAATAAAGTATAATCCCTGCCTAGCCCAAGTAGTGGCAAAACAATATCCAGTAAGGAAATTAAGACATTTATTTACATGAATATTAATAGCATTGACATTCATTATTATATTTGTATAGCATTGTATTATTTGTTATTAATAAATATCAATATAAAATTAATAGTTACTAATCTGTAATTAAAATTTCGATCATACTGACTTCAAAAGCTCTGCAATCTCTTTATTATAGGTCCTCCTCTATCCTCCCTTGCCCATCCCCCTGCTGAGAACAACCCCTTAGATACCATAGCAGATTGTTTCATGAGTGGCTGTATCCTAGATAATCCAATGACCTGATGAATTAATTCCTAGAGCTTAACTAGGTTGGTCTCTGGACAACAATTTGTGGTCAGACTTAAACTAATGTAGCATGATAATACACAAATAATAAGGCAAAACAAAATATAATTACAGATCAATTCAAGGCAATTGAGGCAAGAGTATAGAATGTGAGTCCCTTGAGGGCAGGGAATATTTCACTTTTATATTTTTATGGCTGATATGTGGGACTGAACTAAGCATGATGTAAATATTTGTTGATTAAATAAAGAGGTCCAAATAAATGATTGAAGTGAGAGATCATCTCCAGATTGGGAAGGGAAGATGGGGAGTAGGAGGAGAAGAAATAGAAGAGAAGCATCCACTGGGAAGACTGATACAGCCAGATAGCTCCCAAAGATCACACCAAAAGATGTGCTGTCTTTCATGCTGAATATTTACTCTGAAATAAAAGCATACACCAAAGTTTCATCTATGATGACTTATTATGCACACCTGGCATAAACATCAAGTGAGCAATTTTTCTGTCATCTAGAATTCTTTGTGACCCCATTTGGGGTTTTCTTGACAAAGATACTGGTGGAATGGTTTGCCATTTCCTTCTCCAGCTCATTTGACAGATGAGAAAATGATACAAATAGGGTTAAGTGACTTGCCCAGGGTCACACAGCTAGGAAGTATCTGAGTCCAGATTTAAATTGTTAATTTAATTAAAAATTTCTGGAGATTGTATCTTAATTTATAATTATTTGTTAAATAAAAATGGGTCAGAGAATGAAAGGGCACCAGCCCCCACTATGGCCAGCTGTTCCTAGCTGTCTTGTTTCATAGTGATTTCTGAATCAAAAAGGGTGAGGATCAAACCTATAACTTCTGTCATGTCACTTTTCTGAGTCTCTCTAAGTGGCCAGACTTGACCTGAGTCCAGGTCAGAGGCCAGTCTTTTGGACACCAGGAATCAGGAGTCCTGTGGGACAAGAGGCAAGTGTCTTACTGGTGGGTAAAAGGGGTTCACAAGGCTTTGGGCATTCTCCCAGGGTGTTGTACGCATCCCCATCATACAGATAAGATAAGCCTCAGGCTTTGTTCTTAATTGAATCAAAAGGTAGAGTTCACACTAATGCATTGCTGGTGGAGTTGTGATTTGGTCCAACCATTCTGGAGGGCAATTTGGAACTATGCCCAAAGGGCGATAAAAGAATGTCTGCCCTTTTATCCAGCCATAGCACCGCTGGGTTTGTACCAAATAGATAATAAGGAAAGACTGTCATGTGCATGCTCTTTGTGGTAGCAAAAAATTGGAAAATGAGGGAGTGTCCATCAATCAGGGAATGGCTGAATAAATTGTGGTGTATGTTGGTGATGGAATACTATTGTACCCAAAGGAATAATGAACTGGAGGAATTCCATGAAGGAAATGGAAAACTGGAGGAACTGGAAAGACCTCCAGGAATTGATGCATAGTGAAATGAGCAGAACCAGAAGAACATTGTACACAGAGACAGATACATTATGGCACAATCGAATGTAATAGACTTTTCCACCAGTAGCAATGCAATGACCTAGGACAATCCAGAGGAATTTATGCGAAAGAATGCTATCCACATCCAGAGAAAGAACTATGGAACCAGAAATTCATTAGAAAAATATATGATCGACCATGTAGTGCAATAGGGATGTGATCAGGGTTTTGATGTTAAAGCAAATATGAATAACAAGGAAATAGGTTTTGAACAATGATACATATATAACCCAGTGAAACTGATTGTCAGCTCTAGGAGGGAGGAAGAAAGAGGTGGGGGGGAGGAGGGGAAACATGAATCATGTGACCATGGAAAAATATTCTAAATTCTAAATAATAATTTTTTTAATTAAGGTTCAGACTATTAAATTCTCACAGAACCCAAGAAGGTGAGTCTTTCTCTTTTTCCCTTTTCTCTAGGCCTAGCATACCAACCACTGCACTACCATAGCTACTACCCTCTAATCAAAATTATTTGGGTTAACTGAAGATAAGGCACTTTTTTTCCCTTGAAAGCAAAATTGTGTATAAATGCAATGGTCAAAATATGAACCAAATCTTCAACAATATGATTTTTGTTGTGGTTTTCATTTATTTTATTATGGTGTACAGAACAGAAAAGCTACCTTTAAAATTAGCAAGCCCTGGGTTCAGTTCCTACCACAGGCACCTCATTCAACATCTCAATACCCTAGGCAACTCTCAAAGAATAAGGAGGTAATTTAGTTTACCACAAGGAAAGGGTGCTATATTTGGATTAATTTTCCTCTGAAAATCATAGATTTTTAGAACTGGAAATGAATCTAAAAAAAAAAAAACCCTACCTTCTATCTTAGAATCAATACTCTTATTGGTTACAAGACAGAAGTTTGATAAGGATTAGGCAATGGGAGTAAGTAATTTGCCCAGGGTCACACAGCTGGGAAGTATCTGAGATCAGATCTGAACTTAGGACCTCCCTTCTCTAGGCTTGGCTCTCTGTCCCCTGAGCCCCCTATCTGCCTCCTTTTATTCAAAGATCCTTAACCTTTTTGGTGTCTCAGATCCCTTGCTAGCAAAACCTACAGACTCTTCAAAAATGTTTTCAAATGCATATAATAAAAATACAAAAGATCACAAGGGAAATTATATGTTAAAAAAATCTAGAGATACCAAATTAAGAATCCTTGAAGGTACAATTCAAAACACGAACAGTAAGTTAGTAATTGATCAAATGAAACTATTACTTGAGCTTGCCTGATAACTTTGATAACTACTACTGAATTAGAAATTCATAGCAAGATATACATCCAGTCCATTTTAATTCAGCAAATGCTTAAATGTCTCTTTTAAATACAAAGCCAGGCATTATATATATATATATATATATATATATATATATATATATATATGTATGTATACACATACACAAGTGTGTTCTTTTACATATGATTATATTTTTGACAATCAGGAGTGTAATCCAGATTCTTGGGAAACTTGAAAGGCAACAATAACAAAAAATGAAAACCCAATTAAACAGGGAAATGTTGTCACTAGAGAACACTGTCCCTTTATTCAGAAGATGCCTTGAGAGGCCAACTGTGAACCTCAGAGGGCCTGAAAGGCTCCAATTTAATAATATATGCCCTCCATTCAAAATCAGCTCAGTCTGGACTGATAATATTTGAGCCTTTTACTACAAGCATACATGAGATAGAAAGAATGTGAAAAGAAAATGAATAAAAGGACATTCATTTTAATATTCAGCAGTTTGGGAAGGAATAGTTATGATGATTCAAAAGTTATTTACAATTGGAATAAGTAACCAAAATAAACTACTTTCATTTAATAATTTCAGAGGAAACAAAACATAAGATGAATGAAAGAGGACTATTATATTTCAAGTATCTGGAGATTTCCTGTTTCTTTTGTACAGTTGACAGTACTGTACTATATCATGAAGTACTTTTTATACCAAAACATCAACAATTTTTTCCCTTCCCTCTCCCCTCTTTTTGAACTCAACTAAAACTAGATGTCACCTTCCAATATAAATTATAAGATCACTGACTGCTGGTGTTGAAAGAAATATTTTTTTCCAATTCCTCTTCTTCTTTCCCACTTTATGGATAAGGAAATTAAGGTTAGATAAGTTAAATGAATTATCCGAGATCACATAGCTAGTGAATATAGCAGGGTTAATACTTAAAACGTAGGGCATTCAACTCTCAGTTCAGTGGTCTTTCAATAGGCTATTGTACAAATCACCATGTGTACTTCAAATATTTCAAAGATTTCAAAGACTTTTTATTTCATTGACCTCTCAAACTCAGCACTTGCAAAACTGAACATTTTCCAACACATATCCTTATCTTCTGAGCTTATCAGTTTCTACAGAAGGCACCACCATTCCTCCAGTCTTCCAATTTCACCCCTTTGTTATTATCTCTATTCTTCATGCTCCCTAATCTGCATGTTACCAAACAGCTACCAAATCTTGCTTTTGCTACCTACATTACCTGGTCTATTTTCAAAGCCTTTCCAAACAGGTTAATCCTGCTAGAGTTTGTGCTAAATTAGCATAACCTTTGAAAAACCATGGTCACAAAAGGGCATAGTTGTATGTTGGAAGAAATCATTAGAATAATACAAAAAAAGGGGGATGCAACTAATATCTCTCTCTTTCAACTATATAAATACAGGCATATAGATACATTAAGAGAATTATGAAAAAGTGACTAAACAGTAATGAAACATTTAAAGATACACAGAAGGAAACAGAAGAAAGTTCAGAATGGGACTCAAATATGCAGGGCAGTTTTGGTTTTTCATGTAATTTTCTGTTCTGTTCTCATTTTATGCTGAAATATCCATATTGAGGTTTGCTAGGCTTATAATGAAAAAAAAAATTAAGTAACTAAAACTTTTATTCCCAGGCAGTCCACTTCTAGGTATATTCCCAGTGAGATTTAAGACAGAAAAAAAAGGTCACATATACACCAAAATATTCAGAAAAGCACTTTTTTTGTGGCAGCAATGAACTAAAAAAAGTCACAGTGCCCATTTGTTGGGAAATGGCCACAAAAATTACGGCACATGAATATATAATGCAATATTGCTACTACTAGAAACAACAAATGAAAAGAATTCAGAGAATCAGAACTTATACAAACTGATATAGTGTAAAAATAAATCAAACCAGAGAAAAGATACAAAATATTTAGAGAAAAGGAGAGAGAGACAAAGAGATTGAGGAAAGAAGAAATATAATTATAATGACTGATTGGTCCTGAAAAAGAGTTTGGGGGAAAAAAAGCACCCACCTCTCCTTTTTGCAGAAGGGACTATGGATATGGAATATTGAAAATATAGTCAGGTATGAATGATGTATTCAATTTTTCTGAAGTACTTTTCTTTACTTTTTTTTCTATCTTTCTTATAAGAGGATGGATTACTGGGTGATACATTGAGGAGAGAAATCTTTGGAAATGAAACTAATGTTAAAACAAATGATTAGCCTAGTATTGTTTAAAAAAAAAATTGCCTGTAGAATGAGTGGATCTAATTTGAATCATGTCTTTCATGCTAATGTTCTCTGTGATCTTCCAGAGAAGAAGGTTGATGAATAAGTTAACCTCCTTGTTCATATGTAAAAAAAGGGGATTGCCTAGATGAACTCTGAATTCCCCAAAATATGATCCTATTATCATAAAAACAGCACTTTAAAGGAAAAAAAATAACCTATCCCTTTAACATGACAACTTTTCATGCTCTTTCCTCACCATCACAAATTCTCAACATCTGAACAGTTTCTTCTCTCATAAAACATCACTCTTTGGGCCCCTTGAATAGAGACCATATAGGTGCTAGGTTAATTTTCAAAGGCACCCAAAGTTAACAGGAAATAAGAGTCTTTGTCAGCTTCCTATTCCTCCATCCATCAAGTCCAAAGACTCAGGTCTTTCTTCTTCTCTCTCATGAGAATTAAGCATTCAAAAGCAAGGAATAAGGCTATTAAAAAACAAACAAACAAAAAAACCTTTGAAGCAATCATTGCTATTTTAGCATAAAGCAAGGTAATAGTGGTTCAGTAAAAGAGCATTAGATTTAGATTCAGAGGACAAAGATTTAAACCCTGACTATTTCTTAATGTCTGTGTGATCTTGGGTAAATATTTTACCTTGCTGGGTCTCTCAATGTCTTCATCTGTAAAATGAAGGGACTGGACTAGCTAGCTCTGGGATTTCTAATGTTGCTCCATAGACCTAGGATCTGTAGTTAAGATTACAGGGAGTTTGTAAATTTGCATAAGAAAAAAATATTTACATCCTTATTTGCACTAACCTCTAAATGAAATTACAGCATTCCCTTCAATTATTTAAAAGCATTCTGAGTAAAGATCTGTAGGTTTTACCAGGTTGCCAAGAGTCCATGACATGAAAAAGTTAAGAATCCCAGTACTAAATAATCTGTAGGGTCCCTTCCAACTCTATAATAAGATATTCAGTCAGATCAACTAGGACAGCACCCATGTTCCAGGGCTTGAAGCCTTAATTATTTAACAGCTGCTCCAAGGTGCTTTGTAAGTAGGAGTGCTACTGATTGCCAGTCTATAAATTGAGAAGTTTAAAACCTCTCTCTCATAGTCTTTCTATTGGACTGGTCTCACCCTTGGGCAACACTACAGCCCTACAGAAAGAGATGGGAGGTCACTTTCCTTGACAAGCCCTTTGAACAGCTATGAGATAATCACCCTGCAACTTTTAATTTAAGCAAAAGGATTAATAAAATCATTATCAAAGATTCTGCTTTCATATCTCTTCTGAATCACTTAAATTAACTCACAGAATGTAATAGAACCTTTTAGGCTATAGGATAAAAGCACAAACCCAGGATTCTTAGTAATTCAGCACCATTACTGAAAAGCCAAATTTCTCAATGTAATAAAGAGATTAAAAATCCCAAAAGTCAGAACTCCAAACCTTAAATGGACTGAATAAAAAATCTCCTTCCAAAAGCCATCTAAGTTCTAGATTAACAAAGAAATGTTCCCTCAGAAGAAAAAAAAAAGAACATATAAAGAGAAATGAACCTTGGAATAAACAATGTTATGAGCAAGAAGCAGTTTGTTTAGGAATTGGTTCTTCATGCTCCACTTCACAGGACCACAAACTCAGGACATGAAAATAATGTTTTATAATCAGATAACACTGGTCCTACTCCCTAATTTTACAAAAAAAAAAAAAGGAAACTGAAGTCCAGAAAGTTCAAGAGACAAGTTGAAGGGAGCCATAGGACCCTAAAAAATTTCAAAGCCAACTTAATACTAATTTGTTTTAAGTAGTAAAGCAACCACTGCTAATAAATAATAACAATAAGCTATTTACATTTATATGGCATTTTAAAATTTACGAAGCACTTTCCCCACAGATGGCTTAGTAGGTATATTATGAAAAACGATCCAAATTTCCAAAACAGGATACTGCAAGAAGACCAGGCAGTATCAGTTGCTGAAGCCAAAAGAACTGAATAAAATTAGTAAGGGGAGGAGAAGCACAGAAAGGGGCAGGTGTTGGAGATACAATGTGATTTTTAAAGGGGAAAAAAGGCCTATTATCACATTTATCAAAAGAAATTTGAAAACTGGTACTGTTTACTATCTCCTGGTCAGGTGATCTGGAAGGAATATACAGGTAGAGATGATAATCATAAAAATAAAGATAAACTTTTCAACAGTGCAAAGCCTATATTTCTACACAGTTAAAAGGCAAAAAAATATACTGTACTAATTTGCATCTTTGTGATCAGTGATTTTCCTAAGAGAAAAATGGGGGATTTTAGGACCAGGAGAATGAAATATGTCAATCCAATATGAGAACACTAGAGAGAAGCTGGTCTCTCCCCTGCCAATGGAAAAGGAATGTAATGGGCCCCAACCACAGAAATTATTACATGATGTTGGGGCAGAAGAGTAGTCATAATGATTAAAGCTTTCAGTGAGACAGCAAAAAGGTTTGCTAGGGATGTCTGCTAGCTCTGCATAGCAATAGGGACAAGAGAGAGAGAGTGCAAGAGGTGTCCACTGGGTATATCTGCTTACTGCTGCTATCAATACCAGTCTTCTACCAAAAATTAATAATTGAAGAGCACTCAACAAAAAATTAATAATTGAATAAATGGGTTGTTGTAAAGAACTTTGCCTGTTCCTTTCAGGAGCAGATGGGCTTGTGGGTGCTTTTTAAAAGGTTATTGGTGATAATGATGAATTTCTGTTGTTTTTCTCCCAGTCATATTCAATACACAAAGGTCACAACTTTTTCTATTTAAAAGTTTATTAAAAGTCTGTAGTCATCTACTAAATTCTAATAAACAAAGGAAATATTATTATATTAATGACCCAGATTCCCAGTTTCTGTACTTTTTCATCTCCTTTAGCTTCTATTTCTATTCAAATCTATTTCAACCTATATGAAGAATCTGTCCATATACCTAACCATCACTTGCAGTTATTCAGTCTCCAGGACCTTGAACTGTAAAATTCCTCTCTCAGAATACCTCTTCTAAACACAAAATAGCCTGAGGCCTCTTGATCCTCCTAGCCTGCCAGTCCATTATCCCTTTTCTAAATTCGCTAAATCATCTCAATGAATGGAATTAACTACCACCAGAATTCTGCACTCCTTCAGTCACATATGTAATTCCTACTTTTATAATATAATACTAACACCATTTCCTTTTCTGACAGGATTACTAAATTTGTGAATCAATAGAATAATATAAAGATTGCTGACCTGGACTTCAGCAAAGCACCTGACATAGCCTTTCAAGCACCTCTTGTGGACTAAAATGGAGATAGTGCCCACAATGAGAATGACCCACCCACTGTCAGAGAATTATATTCAATTCTAGGCATCTATTTTAGAAAGGATATTCATGAACTGGAGACTATCCAGAGGAAAATAACTGAAATGATGAGAAACTCAACAATGCTACATGAAGATCAGTGGGAGAAACTAGGGATGAAAAAAGATGACCTGAGAGGAAGATGAAGAGGAGTACATGGAAAGCTGTCTTTCAGGATCTGAAATGCTATCCTGAGGAACAGGAGTAAGACTTGTTTTATTTGGCCCACAAGAATAAATAGAAATGATGAATGAAAGTAGCCAGAAGGTAGATGTTGACTTGATACAAGGAAAAACTTACCAACATGCTAACCCAAAATGGCCTGGGCAACTGTCTCAGGAAGTGTCTTCCTTATTACTGAAAGTTTCTCAGCTAAGTCTGAACAACTATTCCTTGGGATGAAGGAAAGAAAGTTCTTGTTCAGGTATGAAATAAACTACATGCACTTTGAGATCTTTTTCAACTCTGTCCTTCTGTGATCCTCAATCCTAAGGCCATTCTCAAAATCTGTTTTTTCTCCTCCAACTAGAGGACATTTCTGGAAACAGGAAATTATGTTGCCTGAGGTCACTGCAAATTCATGCTATTTAATCTCAGCTGGACCCACATTACTACTCAGTCATCCTTTTATTCCTCTATTCCAAAACCCCTATTCAATTACTAAGAACAGATGCTGCAAAGCTTCTTTCACTCTCAAGTCCCCAAGCTCAACTGCTATGCTGCCCACTCCCCACTCAACCTCAGCAGATGAGCTTGCCATCATATATGACAGACACAAAAGTCATCTGACCGGAGCTCTCTTCTTCCACATCTCAAAACTGCCTTCACATGGATCTCCCATCTCTCCTGTGTCAGAGGAAGAGCTGTCTTCTCTCTTTGCCAAGACTTATCCTATATTTATACTCTCGATATCATCTACTTCCTACCTCCTCCAGGAGGTTGCTTTATCTATTATCCATTCTTATATATATATATATATATATACTCAACCTGTACCCACCTAATTTTCATTTTCAATCTACCTTTCCATTGGCTCCCATTCTTCTGAGTTCAAATATGCTCCCTAAACTGTAAAAGCTTTTCCCTCAATCCTGAGACATCCCTAAGTTGTTGTAGTATGAAAAATCTCTTTTTTTTCTAGCTATAGAAAATTATTTTTTCACCATAGAAGATATCCTAACTATACTCCATTGTTCTGTTTGGTATCTCCTCCCCTTGTTTCACATCAAAGAACTTCCCCTAATTTGGAATGTTCTATGCTTGTATCTTTCTAAGCAGGAAACTTCTAGTGCTACCTGGTGGGAAACCAATTAGACCCTGATCACACTCACCTGAGCAGGACCTCATTCAATAAAGAATGAAAACATTGTTCCTTCATGAGTTTTCTTGTATGTACAATATGTGATTTCTTTCACAATCTGAGGAATATGCAAATATGTATTGCCTATCAGCACTGATAGAACCTATATCAGATTAATTACCATTTCAGGAGGGAGGGAGAGAATCTGGATCACAAAATGTGAGAAAGCAAATGTTAAAAATTGTTTCTACATGTAATTTAAAAAATTTAACTAAAAATAAAAGATAAAATAAAGGAATGAAACAGATAGCCTTAAGAATAGTACAATGTCAGAAGGGAATCTGCAAATAGCCCTGAGAGAAAGTGATACCAAGTCTTATTATATATTTTAACTTCAAGTTCTCCCTAGACTACTGGACCTACTTTCACTCCCTGCATCGGGAAAACTCTAGAAGACCATGGTATTCAAGTATTTATTTTACAGATTTGGAAACTGAGGTCTAGAAACTGAAAACAATGGCTCTTCATTATAAGTTCAGGTCAAGATGGTGTGAGTAGCACCTAAGTAGGCAAGGAAAGGAGAAATTTGGGGAGCAGATAAGTCCTTTTATTGGTGTCCCTCAAATCACAGAAGAGGCAGCCACTTATCCTCAACCAACTCAACAAATCTGATAAAAGATTTTAAAAATTCTGACACAAAAATAACCAAAAAAGATCACAGTTTATCATTTTAATTTATCTCTAAATATTTTTAAGGAAAAATCAAACTCTTCAATTCCTAAATACAATTTTAATGTGAAAACAATTGTCACATAAAATCTGCCTGAATAAAAATGCCTCCTCTTCCTCTTATGTTTTGAAGCCTAAATTATAGGAACAACTGTAAATCCTGAGATATTACAGATTTCTAAATAAATGGTGTTCTGCCTCTATGAAGACAAATTAAATGAATCAAATCATGCAAGTTTCTATTTTAAACCTATTCTTTAAAGGCCAAATCAAATACACTTCCTTATAAAGTTTTTCAACACAGAAGTGGGAGAAAGGCTGTTATCCTCCTTCCTGGATCTCATATAGTACTCTATTAGTACCTTTATATAACTTTTAGACAAAATCTCTATCATCTAGTCAATATGGAGAACTCCTCCTATCAGGTAACTTACCTTTAACTCTTCCCAGAAGAATTTGCAACATGCCTATGACTTAATAAATCTTAAGAAAGTGTTTAAGATAGAAAGATAAGAGCAGACTTGTTCTAAGTAAAACAGGTAGTAAATGCCAGAGGATGACAGATTTGAACTTAGGTCTTTCTGACTCTAAGCCCACCACTCAATCACTAGGCCAGATGCTCTCTTTTATAATGCATTTATCATTCAATGTTGTGTGTATTACAATGAAAGTTGGTATTTTGTATTATAGTTACCTGCTCTTATGTCTTACCCCATGGTAGGCTGGAAGTTCCATAACAATGGTGATGATTTTCTTCTAATTCTATCAGTAAATTAGCACAATATTCCTCTGTACACAGAAGGGTTCTTAAAAAGTACTTTTTTATTTTTTATTTTTGTTGACAATTATATTTTTAATTTAAAAAGTTAAGAGACCATAAACAGTGCACTTTTCATATTAAGGTAGATGAAGAAAATTTCCTCTGGTGCTATTCTTGGCTTTACAACAACATTTCAGGAGAGGATGAACAATTTTAGGAAGAAGCTTAAAAAAAGAAAAAGAACTAGACAACTGATTTCTGAAGACTGATAATGAATGATGCTGTCCACCTTTTATCAGAGAGACTATGAATTCAAGCTGTAGAATGAGACATAAACTTTTGGAAATGGCTAATGTGGGACACTACTTTGTTAAAGTACTTGTATTTCTTACAGAAGCTTTGGTTTCCTTTTTATTATAAATGGGGGTGGGGGAAGACAACTAGGTAGTACAGTAGATAGACTGCCAGATCTGAAATCAGGAAGACTGGGTTCAAATCTGACCTCAGACACTTTTTAGCTGTGTGACTCTGGGCATTACTCCAATTGCCTAGCCCTTGTAGATCTTCTATCTTAGAAATGATACTAAGACAGAAGGTAAAGATTTAAAAATAGGGTGGGGGAAAGTGGGAAAGAGGAGGGGGGAAAGTTGATGATTAAAAAAAGAAAAGAAAATGGGGGGAAGATTAAGCCAAAGGTTCAAACCCCAACTGTCTCTTCTTGTTTTTGTGGGCCCAAAGAAGACATTTTAACATCTCTAGATCTCCATTTCTTCATCTATAAGGAAGTTGAATTGAATGGCTTCTAAGCTGCCTTCTGGTTCCAGCTCAATGAGCCCAGGAATTGAAAGGAATGCAATTCAAGAATAAAGAGAGACAAGGAAGGAAAGAAAGGGACTAGGAAAGAAAGAGAAAGAAGGGAACTCACTGTTGGGTGATAAAATGTTCTCAAACTCTCCCTCCAATGCCACCCAGTGAACCCAGTGCCATAGCTTGCTGACCTTGACATAAAACCAGCCATCAAACATCTAATTAATGTCTCCAACATGTCTGACACTGGGAATACAAAAATACACCTCAAGCAGCTTGCGAAGTTTCCCAAAGTTTATCACATTTTCAAGCAATTAAAAAGTTATTTGTGTATTTACTTAAATTACAGTCAAAATTTTGTTATAGATTCTTATTTACAAGCACAATCTTAACTCCTTCTATATGAATATTATATATATGTGCATATATATAGTATGTATGTGCCATACATAATTTCAATTTTGCTCTCACATTAACAATTAATTAGACTGATTTCCTAGAGCACAAACTCCTTTTTTCTTCAATTTCTCTGCAATGAACGAATCATAGGAATTTTGCTATTGTTTCAGAAACAAGGTCTCTATGGATTTCTTTTTTCTGGGTGGAATGAGGGGATTGAAGTAAAGATGTTCCCAATAGAAAAACTGTAGTTATTAAATATGAATCCAGTCTACTAAATCCAGGATGTTGCTCCTTATATAATCAGATCCCCAAACATCTATGATGTCTGGCCAAGAGAAAAATCAATTTGAAATAATCCTACCAGGAAGCTACAGGCAAGAGGAGGAAAAATTTTATGAAATATCCAACCTTCAAAAGATAGCATGTCCTAACATCCCATTAAAAACAGAACTATGGTAGAAACTTACAAAGGGAAGCAAATCTCAGCTTGAATTAAGGAAGACTTCTTAAACAACTGAGGTGTCCAACTACAAAAATTGCCAGTATTAGAAGGTGGTGAGTTTTTTAATTGTAAATATTCAAGAAGAGTCTATTTGACCAGCCACCAGTGTTGTTGAGGGGGATTGCTAGAATGAAGTATTCTAATATATGGTGCTTCTAATTCTTTTTTCTAATTTTATATTCTAATATAAGGTAACTGTTCAGGTCTCTTCTAACTCTTAACATTATGATTCTAGGATTTCTGAGAATGAATGAATGAATTTTACAAATAAAGTAATCAAAGCTATTGAGCTTGAGCAAACTTTTGTAGCTATATGCAAAATTGCATATTTTAGCTCTATACTTCTGCCTTAACCACCTTCACCCCCAACTATATTACAGTTTCATGATGAAATTATGAAGAAACAGAGAATAAGTCTTGTCTTAAATTTTACATAATGCTTTGTGTGCACTACCAGGCTCCAAAAACAGTAGGTATTTAATGTTTGTTGAATGAATATGGTATATTTTCTTTTTATTTTATTTTCCCCTGACAGTAATTCCCTCCCATACACTTTAAATTCTTTCTTCCAGTTATGATAGAAAGATACAAGATTTTGACTTGCTAATGTGTTCCTTCATCTTACATATTCTATCCACACTTGAATGAAAAAAGAATTTTAGACAGGAGGGTTGGTGTCTGTTTTTCTAAAGAGCCAACAAATTATGTAAAGGCTTCAAGATTTTAAGACTAGGCTAAATATATTTAACTAGGAAGGAACTAGGTACTAGGAATTCTGACTGACTTGCCCTTATGTGACCAAAGCAGTTATATTAATCCTCTACTGATGAGATAACGAAAGTAGGTGTCTTAACAAAAAGACACTATGACGAAAAGCTTTCCATGTTAGGAGCCAGGAACACACCCCCAGTTAACTATTTTTAAGACCCACAATAGCGCTGGGAAGCTAGAAGATTATGCCTCCATAAATGCTACAGGGTAACAGGTAACACATATGAAAACAAACACCCACGAAAAGCTGTAAGCCCCAGAGAAAGTTTTCTGAACTCTAATATGTCAAAATTGAAACATCACTTGAGTCAAGAGTTTCTAAGAGTTCAGGATGTCAAATTTTAAAAATAGAGGCACAACTCTCAATGGCCCTAACTAGTGGAGGGATAAGGGGGGGAAGGAGGACTCTAAGAATTCCAGATTTATTAACATGAAATTAGCTGCACTGCCTTGGCCAAATTGATTAAACTCTTTGTCTCAGTTTCCTCATCTATGAGGCTATCACCCTGGAGATCAAATGAGTAAGGATAAATTAAACCACTTTCAAAACTGAACTAAAATGGTTAAGGAGGGATAGGATTGTC
This sequence comes from Monodelphis domestica, assembly GCF_027887165.1. Taxonomy (NCBI): domain Eukaryota; kingdom Metazoa; phylum Chordata; class Mammalia; order Didelphimorphia; family Didelphidae; genus Monodelphis; species Monodelphis domestica. Next base: position 128,397,008 of record NC_077229.1, on the reverse strand, counting down.
ACACCAAAATGCATATGTACCATCAACTATGATACCCACCTAGTAATGCTGCTGCTGCTATAATTATCCTTTTGGTGAGACTACAGAAAATTAGCTTACATCTTAATACTTTTATTTTAAAAAACATTTTCCACGACCTGTGCAAGAGTCCTCAGAAGAGGGAGGAACAGGTAGGTGGCTCAGTAGATGGAAAGGAGGTCCTGGGTTCAAATCTAAACTGGGATACTTTCTAGCTGTGTGATACTAGGCAAGTCGCTTAATCACCAATGCCTAGCCCTTACTACTCTTCTACCTTAGAACCAATACACATTATTGATTGTAAGACTGAATAAGGGTTTTTTTTTTAACTCCATAGAATATGAAAAACAAAAGAATAGCAGGATAAGCACAATTGCCTCTGTCTGAAGACCACACAAAAGACAATAATTCATATTTTTATAGCATTTTAAGATTTACAAAGCACTAACTTGTAGCTTGCCCAGAGCCACAGATCTACTGTGAAAGCTTATCTGAGCCCTCAACCCTTGAGGAGAGGAATGCTGTGGTTTCCATACCATCACCCTACCTGTACTGAGGTCTAACTCCTTCCTGGTTTAGCCCTACCGTTGGCAGATTAGAACTTGGTTTCATTCTTTGTACTTCTACCCTCAGAGCCTAGGACAGTGTCTGGCATACCTGAAGTAAGCTAAGCCAATTTGGGCATATAACCCAGGCAGACAGGTGGTGTACTGAACAGTGTGTTGGACTTGGACTAAGGAAAATGAGTTCAAATCCTCACTCAGACACTAACTAGCCTAGAATAACCCAGGAGAAGCCATTCAACCTCTCTCAGTCTCAGTTTCCTCATTTGTAAGATGGATAATAACAGCACCTACTCCCTTCTAGAGAAGTTGTGAGGATCAAATGAGATAATATGAAAGCATATTTAAAATGTTACTAACACTGTTACTATAAACCACCTCTAAACTATTTAGAATAACTGTATCCTATAATTTCAGGTTGTCCACAATGCTGAGTTTACACTGGCACAGATGTATTAGACTGACTATTTTGCCAATAGATTGCTGGGGGAAAAACCATGATAATGTCGCATATGGATTCGTGTTGAAGATAAAAATTATTCCAATTCCCTATTAACATAAACACAGGTAGGAGGGAGAGACAGAGCCAGAGAGTATGTGTGTGTGTGTGTGTGTGTGTTTCTCCACTTATGCTTTCCTGTACACAGATTCTCTAAAGTTACAAATGGGGGGGGGGGGGGGCTGGGTAGCTCAGTGGATTGAGAGCCAGGCCCAGAGATGGGAGGTCCTGGGTTCAAATCTGACCTCAGACACTTTCCAGCTGTGTGACCCTGGGCAAGTCAAACCCCCATTGCCTAGCCCTTACCACTCTTTTGCCTTGGAACCAATACCCAGTATTGATTCCAAGAGGGAAAGTAAAGGTTTAAAAAAAAATTAAGTTACAAATGAATTGCTCTAAATGAGGTATTTTGGAAGCTGGTACAACATGGATAGCTGAAATTCAAAGTAAGATCTTATTTAATTTTTCACACTTCTTTCATACCAAATATCGATATCATGTTATAAACTCTTTCGTACCAAATATTTCAATAAGAGTCCTAAAAAAATAAGATGGCCTTTCAATTTTCCTAACAGGTGAGAGAATAAAGAATGAGCCAAAGCCTAGATCTTCATCATGATAGCTCATTTATATAACACTTTACTGTATGCAAAATGCTTTCTTCACAATGACCACCTAAGGAATGTAATGAAAGAATTATTATTCCCTGATGAGGAAACAAACTCAGAAGTAAAGTCAGTTGTTCACAATCAGAAAGATGGTTAAGGCATATATGGAACTGAATCAACAATCCTTAATTATCCTAAATTATGGTGATATTTCTATTGCCTCCTGATATCTAGAAATTTTGAATGACTATTACTTTACAAAATAATCAACATTTTCCCCAAAATGTTCTCCCTCTGCCCAATTAGCTTATTCACTAGGAATATAAAGAAGGAAATCAAATGTATGATGGGAACACTGAACCAGTAAAAGAGAGGGCAGGCTCTAACATTTCTTCTGCCACATAATACTACTAATAGATGTGTGTACTACTAGCTGTGTGCTTTGGGCAAGTCATATCACATCTCTCAAGACCTCAGTAATTATCTACAAGTAAAGGAGTTCCAGACAAGGGATTCTTATCCTTTTTGTGTATCCTGGAGCCATCTGGCAGTCTTCTCAAAAAAATTTTAAACGAATAAAACAAAACACAAGATTACAAAAGAAATAAATTCTGCTTAAACTATCAAAAAATTACAAATTGGAAATAATCAAAATTTAAAACAAAAAACAAGGTTATAGATCTCAGGTTAAAAACCCTCTGCCTTAGTTGTTCTCTAAAGGTCCTTACATGCCTTGTAGTCTAAAAAAATCATATATTCTGGTATATTACATAAAGATAAACTTTATTATGCACATTTGGCTAAAATGATAAGTGAATTCATTTTACAAATGCAGAAATCAAAGTTGGAGAGTTTAAGCAACCTCTCTGAGACTCTTTAGATAGCAGGACTCTAGGGAAAGAGCTCTAAATTGAAGTCACAGGTCCCAAGTTTGAATCCCAGCTGTCCTATCCACTACTCATTTGTACAATGAGGAAAGTGGACCAGATGACCTGTACAGTCACTCCCAGAGCAAGATCTATGATCATGATTGTATAAATCCTATGAATAGTTCTTTTTCATCCAGGTGCCTCACAGAGGACCCAACTCCCATATGACAATTCTCCTAGAAAACTTTACAATTTCATAGCCAAGTTCCTCTGGCTCTTGCTCAACAGCCAAGTTTCCTTCAATATTTTAACATTTCATGGCTACTCACAAGAAACTCTGTATACTGATCTTTTCTTTTCTCTAGTGTTTTCCTTAAATGGTTTTTACCTTTCTTCTTACCCTGAATGTTTAGCATGGTTCATCATTTTCTGCCCTTGTTAACCCCATCAACACAAACAAACAAAAAAAATGTTTAACAGAAATTCAGGAAAACTACCAATATAGGTTTCAACAAAGAAGAAATCAACACCTATGAATACTCAAACATCTATGATACTATCATTGTGGGAACTTTCTCTACCTCTCTAAATAATAACCCTTTATAGATTTAGTAGAGGGTATTGGTTGAGTCAACCAGTATTTATTAAATACCTACTAAGTGCCAGGCACTGTATTATTAAATTGAAAGGCAACAGGCCCTGCTCTCTAGGAGTTCATAATCTAATGGGGGGAAGGGGGGAAGAAGACATGTAAACAACTATTTACAAACAAGACAGAGACAGGATGAATTAGTTTTAATCTCAAAGGAAAGAGACTAAGATTAAGAAGGAGTGGGAAAGGCTTCTTGAAGATGAGACTTGCTCAGACTTCAAGGACATCAAGAATGCCAGGAAGCAGAGATAATGAAGGAAAATGTTCCAGGTGTGAGTGTGACAGACAAAAAAACAAAACAAAACAAAACATGGAAATGAGATGGAGTATCTTTTGTGAGGAATAGCAAGGAGGACAAAGTCACTGGATTACAGAATATGTAGAAGGAAATAAAGGTATTAATAAATTGCTGTGCCTGAAAAATGTATCACCTTATGGACAACCTGGTGATAAGTTTATGCTAACTTAGCTAGGCTGGCCTTCAAATATATGATGAACAACATACAGTGCAGACCCAAAATAGAAGCCCTTTCAGCCCTTCCTGCCAAAATTTGCCTTCCCAGTCACAGCCTTCAAGATTCATTCGACATGCACCTAGGATGTGCTGTCAAGCACTGTTCTACGACCTGGTAATAGCACACTAAAAAATGAAGCAATCCCTGACCTCAAGAAGCCTAGATTCTGGGTATAGAGAAAGAAAGGAGTCCTCTCATGCCATAATGAGGAAACAGAAAAGGATATCAGTCCTCAACAAAGTCAACAGAAAATGTAAGGCTTAAGTTAAAAGGCATCAATAATTTTGTCATTTCTCATTTCCAGAGCACATTGTATTCCTGCCAATAAAATTTAGTTGAGCAGTGTTTTCCATACCAATTCTAACCATCAAAGCATCTAAGAATAATTAACTTTAGACACAAAGGAGATAAAAGTTCCAGGGTGATGAAATACCCTTAGTTGTTGCTTTTTTTTACTTCAAGGGTCAAGGGAAAAATTAAGAAAAAGGTCTGAGTAATGGATATGACAAGTCCAGAACTAGGGAAGATCATGATTCTGCTGTACTCAGTTCTAGTCAGCTCACATAGAGGATAGCATTCAATTCTTAAAAAGGCATTCTAGGTAGGATATTTAAAGGCTGGAGAGCAATTAGGAGATTGAGATCACGGTGGTGAATACCTGAAGTCACACCATATGAGAATTAGTCAGTTGAAAAGCTGAGGGATATTGAGGATGAAGACTTCATAAAGACATGATAGTTTCTTTTAAGTTTCTGTGGGACGGTTGCATTAGGCAACAGATTAGGTATGTCCTGCTTGACTCCAGAAGGCAGAACTAAAATCCAAGGGTGGAAGTAGCAAAGAGGACTAACAGTTGGTATAAAGAGAAACTTGCTGACAACTAGAGCTATCCAAAACAGAAATGAGCTCTCCAGACATAGTGGATCCCCCTCATGTGGAGGTCTCTTAAATCAAATTCTTAAGGTCTGCTTTGTCAGATATATCATAGAAGGATTCGTGTTAGCCTTGATAGCCTCTGAGGACCCACCCCCTGACACTCTGGGATTATATCCAGTTTTTAAGAAATGTATTCCACATTCCAGCCAAACTGAACTCTTCTCCATTCCCCAGTCTCATCTTGTTCTCTCTCACTGCCATACCTGTGTTCAGGCTGTTCTCCACACCAGAAATGGACTCTTGCACGTGAAGCATCTTCACTAGTTCTAAAGGCTTTTATCTCTTCCTTCAATGCACAACTCAGATACCCCATTTCCCCTACCTCCTAGCTTCCCTTAACCCAACCACTAGATGAAAGCAATCTTCTCTCCTCAGATTTCTCAGTTGGCCTGGGCTTTTCTTTTGAAAAGAAATCTTTTCCTTTGAAACGCTGATATCTCTACATGTTCCTCTAATGAGCTCCTGAAGAGCAAGGCTTGCTTTGAATTTATCATTGTATTCTAAGTGCCACATAGTAGGGTACTTAACAAATATTTGCCAAATCTGATTTTATGGAAAATTAAGGATTCATTAAATGCTAGGGGATACAGGAAGCGTATTTCTAAGCTTTAGAAAAAGTGAAGAAAATGAATTTGACCCTCACATAAAGCAACTTTGTAAAGAGGATGCCAGCTGACAGGAAGAGAGAATGCTGACAAGAGGCATTGATAGAGCTATGCAAGTGAAAAGAAACTCAACACAGACTTAGCACTCAAAGAGCAAAGTGGCTGAAGCATCAGGCAACACTCAGTCCATGGGAGCTGTGGGGAAAGACATGCTTCTTTGCATTTCAGTATACTAAACCATACAATTGAAATCCTGCAGCTGACCTGTATGCCAGAGCTGATCTAAGAATGATGAAACAGAATGCAATGATGAATTGCACAGCAGTTCTAGGGATGAAAAGAAAATCATTCAAGGACAGGGAAAGACTGGAGGGTGGGGGTGGGGGAGGAGGGGGAGGGTCATCTCACCCTGAGAAAACAAAGAGGAGCAAATAATTAAATTTGTAATCATGAGTAGATGACCTCCCCCAGAGAAGTCACCTCCAAAGCACAGTAAACTTATGGAAAATAAAATAAATTACAGATGTTACTCCTTGGCAATTAAAGGAAAGGGTAAGAGGGCTAAAAATTAAGAATGAAAAATTACTGAAGAAAAGAAATTCATAAATACACAAGGTGAAGGGAGGTTGCACACATCACATTTTACAAGCTGTGTGAAGGAAAGAAAAAAAGTAAAAATGGGAGATAATATAAAAGTAATAGGTCAAAAAAGTAAGATTTCCAGGTCTTATTTATTACTTGTACGATCTCAAAAGAAGCCAATAAACCATTTTCTGCAATCCCTATCTCCTCATACAAGGGAACACCACTTCTAATCCCCAGGGAATAAAGGACAACAAATTCTATTAAGGTGTCTTAAATGTCAGAACTAGAGGTCATCTAGTTCAATTTCTCCTCAATGTCCAACAGCTTCATTTTATAGTTGGGGAAACTGACTAAACCTGTCAACATACTAAACTTGTTTCTGCATATGTAAAACAGAGATAATACTTGTACTTAGTCACTTCATACCTTAAAGCACTATATGAATGTGCAATGTATTATCAGATTTTGAAATTTTTATGCTTGCCTACAAAAAAATCATTCTAGGACCCAAGTATTAAACAAAAACAATTTCTGGAATTAAAATACAAACAATTATAAAAATCAATAAGGTACCGGCTTAAAAAGATTTGTTTAGTACTTTTTGCACTAAGGGTCATCAAACTGAAACTGAGAACTCAAGAAATCCTAAAAACCTCTTGAAATCACAGAATTACACTTATAGCCTTGCTCCCTCTCCTTTCCCCAAATTCAATCAGTCACTGAGGCCTATCAATGTTTCCCTCTGTCTCTTATATCTGACACTTTCCTTACATCACAATTGTTATTCTCCTCAGCCCATGTCTTCATTCCAGCCTACCTGAAGTATGAAAATAAGTTCTTGAGTTTTCCTGATTCCAGATTCTCCCCATACTGACCTTCACCCAAGTCCATACCTTGTCCAAATGCCAAAGAAAAGTCACACCTGACTTATCACTGTGGTTTAGTGGAAAAAACACAGGATGTGGAAGATGCGGACCACATCTCTGATACTTAATACTCAGGTGACTTAAAACAAATCATTTAATATCTCTTGGCATCAATTTTCTCATTTAAGATGGAACCACCTAGTATAGTGAATAGAGTACAGAACTAAGTGTCAAGAAGACTTGGGTCCAGATCCTGGCTCAAATACTTATTAACCCTATAACCCATTTGATGACATTCACTCCCTCAGCAAATAACAATTTATGCTTGAAGTGTGTAAACAATACTTCTGTTTCATTTAACCATTCAAAATCTCAATATGGAATAATTTTGTGTTAACTCATATCATTCAATGTATAAAAATATTTATTTTAAATGATATGATGTTTTTCTTGAACTTCATAAAAGATACCTAGGACAACATTTCATTTCATAATAAAAGATGATATTTGGTTAATACATATGGTTTAGAAAACACTATACACATACACATATATAAAAATATTGTTTGAGTCCTACATCTCTGGAAGGGTAGGGAATGCAAATGCTCTTGCTAATTAATAATGATAAAAAATATGAAAATAATTCACATTATAGTTCTTTAAGATTTGCAAGGCTCTTAAAATATGTTGTCTCATTTTATCCTCACAACAACTCTGGGAAGTCAGTGTTATTATTATCCTCATTTTACAGAGGAAAAGGCTGGTCTGAGAGTTTAAGTAAGTTGTCCAAGGTCATACAGTTAGTGTCTGGGAAAAGATTGAGACTCAGGTCTTCCTAACTCCAAGTTCTGTATTCTATCTATACTAGGTCATCAAACTGCCTTGTGCCAAACACAAAAAAAGTTAAATTACTTGCCCAAGATCATATAACTAATAATGGACAAAAACTCAATTCAAACTTGGGTCTTGTGATTTTTCCATCATGCTTTTTACCCTCATAGTATCTTTTTAAAGTATAGATTTGCAAAATGGGAAAAATATTTTTTCTCAATTTCACAACTAAAATTCACTTTGAGGCACATTTATGTACTATCTATGTTTTCAAATACAATTTACCCCTAGAGTACTTAATTCCAAAACTGTAGTTAGATAATCTGAGATTGAGACTCAGAATTGCCTTTTATGAGCTGTGCAAACTTGATCAAGTCACTTCTAATTCAATGCAACAAACATTTACAAAATACCTACTATGTGAAGGTACTGTGCAAAGTTCTAGAGATACATGGCTACTAGAATTTCACTGGTCAAGGGAACTCGTAAGTAAAAAAAAATTCTCTTTATCAAAGCAAATTAACACCATTTCTGCAATTTATAGTCTTAATTCTCTAAGTACCCAGAGTACTAAAAGGTTAAGAGACTTGCTTGGTGTTATACATGCAGTGTGTAGAAGGGATAGAGCTTGAACCCAGGTATTATTATTATTATTATTATTATATTTTACAGTTGGGGAAACTAAGGCAGACAAAGATTAAATGACTTGCCCAGGTTCACAGGGCTGGTAAGTGTCTGAGTCTGGACTTGAATACAGGTTTCCCTCCTGATTTCAGGTACAGTGCTTTCTATACATTGTACAACATAGCTGCTGCTTGCTTCCTACTTCCAATTACATATAAAAAGACAGAAGGAAATACAGTCCCTGCCCTTAAGAAGCAGACATTCTTTACCTATAAAAGGAGGGTTTGGAACTAGATAGAAGATCTCCAAGTCCCTTCCAGCTCAAACATTCTCTAAAGTTCCTTCCATCTATGTTCTAAAGTCCCTTCCATCTATGATTCAAGTCTCATTACTTACAAAAAAAAGTCAAGCTAAAATCAAATGATATGGACCAAATGACAGATAAGATTGAATTGCTGAGATTTTTGAGCTCCCAATTTTAAGTTCAGGGCCAAGAACATCTGTCATCTTAGTCATGTCCAAGCATGAAGCACCAGTAAAGACACACCCTTTCCTGAAATAATTTATTTGGCTCAAGTGTCATAATTAAAAACCACTGCCATGTTTAATCATTCAATAAACACTGATTAGACACACACAGGGATAATCAGAGAGACAGGCACTGAGGAAGTAACACAGAAGGGAGAAGCTGTGGTCCCTGTCCTAAAGGATCTCACAACCCAAGGATGAAGACCGAGCCTCCTACCAAATGGGCACTGATCATCTTTGCGTGTTATAAAAGGAAAAAAGTTCCAACATCAATACCAAGAAAGGGCATGGATCTGCCTATGTCAACTCACCACTCCATAAATTCCAGTGGCTCCTTATTATGTCTAGGATCAAATATAAAACCCTCTGTTTAGCTTTTGGAAGCCCATCCTAGATTGGCCTCTTTCTGCCTTTCTGGCTTTCTTAAAATTAAATCTCCTCCATGACTTCTATGATCCAGCTACAATGGCCCTCTTGTGCCTCTATACCATCACTGTCCCCCTTATGTGGAATTTTCTACCTCCCTTCTGCTTCTTAATTTCCTATCTTCTTTCAAGTCTCAGCTCAAATCTCACCTTCTACAAAAGGCTTTTCACAGTCCTCTTCTCTGTTAGTGCCTTCTCCTCTGGAATTATCTTCCATTTATTCTCTCTCTCACTCTGCCTCTGTGTGTGTGTGTGTGTGTATGTGTGTGTGTGTGTGTGTGTGTGTGTGTGTGTATGTGTAATAGTAATTCATATGTTGTCTCTATCAGAGTGAACTTCTTAAGGATAGACTTCTTTTTTAACCTCTTTGTACCTCTAGTGCTCAACACAGTAAACTTTTTTTTTTTAACCCTCACCTTCTGTCTTAGAATCACTACTGAATATTGGTTCCAAGGCAGAAGAGCAATAAGGGTTAGGCAATGGGGGTTAAGGGTCTTGCCCAGGGTCACACAGCTAGGAAGTATTTGAAACCAGATTTGAACCAAGGAACTCCTGTCTCTAGACCTGGATTTCAATCCAATGAGTCACCCAGCTGTCCCCAGAAAACTCTTAATAAATGATTTATAATTGCCTGACTCAGAAACAGAAAAAACCTTAGGCCAGTTCTTACTTTAGACATGAAGTGAGGAAGTGGCTTTGTCAAGTATTCTGAGTAGAGACCTGGGGAGGCTCCTTTGCCCCCAGTATTCTCTTCCACTTGCTTGTGGCAAATGACTTGAATTCTATTAGAGAGCCATCCCCTTAAATTATTGTTGAGTAGGTACCCCAACTAAGCTTCTATGATACATGTAGTAATGTATATATTCCTGGAAAAGATACATATTCATAGAATCAGAGATTTCAAGGCCAAGGAGACCTCCTTGGACATGAATGTCCATTCCTCTCATTTTACCAATAAGCAATGCCAAATCACTGAATAACTTGCCCAGGGTCACACAAGTTTTAAAGCAGCAAAGGTCCAAATCACATCTCCTACCCCCCAATCCTATCGGTCACTAATAGCAGAGATGGATCTTGGAAGGCTCATCTTTCTTGGCACAGCATGGAGAAAACAGGAAGGTGAGCTGGAGACACCACTACAACTGATAAATGGGAAAGCACTGAAAAACCACTTCATGATTATATCCATGGTCAGCTGTAGTCACAACAATGATTCTTCAGGAAGCTTCTGTTTAGAAACAAAAAGGAAGCAGCTAACGAGAGAGAGGGAGAGACAGACAGACAGACAGAGAGAGAAGCCACTTCCTATAAGTTCATTACTAAACAATAGATTTAAAACTTAGGACACATTTTCCCACAAGAAACAATGCTATAAATAAGTAGTGGTGAGGTTCTCAGGCCTTTTCTTCTCACTCTTGCCTCACAATAATTCTCAGAGGCAGGGAGTAAGTGTATTATTATCCCCATTTTATAGATGAGGCAATTGAGGCTTAGAGAGGTTAATTAATTTGCACATAGCTGCAGATGTAGGAAGGGTCAAGAGTCAGAATTTGAACCTAGGTCTTCTGACTCCAAGTCCAGTACCCTTTCCACTGGATTCCAGATGTTAGGAGGAGTCTGTGTGACACCAGAAAGAATTAGAAGGCCCTTTCCTTTGTCTTTCCTAATACCATCTTTAGCCCTAGGGAAAACTCTGAAATTTCTCTTGAGGACCTCTTCTTCCCTCCTGAAGTCTCTCTCAGGAGCTGGTCACTACCTTCATGCTGACCTAAGCCCTGCAACTGCAGTACCCCACCCAGGTCTGCTATTCCTGCTAAAGTGCCCTATAACCTCCAATCACCTAAATCAGATTTTCTGTTTACCCAAAGCTCACCTTGATATGGGGAACAATCTGATGTCATGACATGAGAAAGGAATCTCAGAAGTCAGCTAATTCGTCTGCCCTGGTCTTTAATAGCAGCAAGAGAATTTTGTACATGTTTCACAAAGACTCAGAAGGCTTGTAATTCATAATACAATATAGTACTTTTAAAAAATGGTATTAATTAATTTGAGCTTGCCAGAGGTATTTGTATTTTTTTAAAAGACTTGTTTAAAAAAAATAGTAAAATGAATAAAAGACTTGTTTTCCCCAAAGAAATTCCTGTAGATGGAATTTAAAGCAAATCTGATGAAATAAAATTATTAAGTTTGGAAGAAGCCAGTTTAAAGCAATCAGAATCTGAACGGAAGGTCTTCCAAGGGAGCCAATACCCCAAAGTTGTTTATCCTTTTCACAGTGCTAGTTCTTTTACTTCTAGCCTAATAAATTCTCTAAAAAAAAGGTTTATTTTTCACAATATCTCTCTACTGTGGTGGATGAGATATGATGAGGAATAAGAATAGGGCAGTCACTTGTACTTAGGGGTAGTTTATAAGAGATCTTTTCTTAAACAAGGGTTTACATATATTTTCTCTTTAGCTTCCTCATAATTAAGAATGTCAGTGCAGCAAGTCCCTACTTTTTACCTCCAAACTTCAACCCTCTATTCATTCTAAAATCCCAACCTAAAAAAGAATAACACTATACTTCCTGATTGTTCTTACCAAGATTTCCTTGGAGAAAATCTATCAATGTTCAAATAAAAGACATTCCTTTCTCCCCACTTCCATGCCTTTTTTTTTTTAAATTAAAATCTTACCTTCTGTCTTAGTATTAATACTAAGACAGAACCTCAATAAAAGTAAGGCAATGAGGATTTGCCCAGGGTCATATAATTAGGAAGTGTCTGAGGTCAATTTTGAACCCAAGTCCTCCTAATTCTATGCCTGACATTCTATCTGCTCTTCTACTTAGTTGTTCCATTTCCATCTATTTTTAAAGCTTTCTCTTCAGAAGCAATCATTTAAACATTTGTTAGGTGCTTTATGTTTAGAGTACTATGCTAGATGATATGGGGAGACATAAAATTTAGATAAGACATTGTCCCTTCTGCATGGAGTTTATAGTCTAGGGAGCAAGGTAGCTTTTCAAGCTCCTCATGTTGTGCCATATAGTCACAAAAAAGTTAACTGTATACTGTACATGATACATAAGTGTACTGTATATATGAAGAAAAACCTAACCCAATTACCAAGAAAAAAATAAATACTACCAAGGTCTTAAGCTAGGAAAGTTATAAAATCTTAGGATCACAGATTTAAAACTGAATGGAGTCTAAAAAAACACTCAGTTCAACTTGCTCATTTATAGATATTATCTCCCTCAAATGACTAGGAAGATCAAACAAGACAGTGTATATCAGCCTTATTAGAAAACTTATTTCCAACAAATGATCATCCTGAATTTCTTTAAAAACCTCCTGTGATGGGACACTTTAAAGGTTCTTATGTGATATACAAAATCCAGCAAACATCAGGTGCTGTGGAATCCTAATTGTTTGCAATGCATAATAGGCATACAGAAAAACTAGTGTTGAACCATTTCCATTGTATGGGTTGAAAAATATCAGTTCTCTGATACACAATCTGGATTCCATGATACAAATGTGCTATAATGGAGAAGATATAAATGTTGTGAATTTAAGTTACTCTACCACCACCCCAAATCTAGAGAAAAACAAAACCAATGAAGGAAAATGTTTTCCTTTTTTCCCCATCTGGTATCTTTTTTATGTATATTAGAAACAAAAAATATGGCTCTCTCCTATTTGCTTCAAATGCTAAAGACATCATAGGTAACAATGATTTTTTTTGGTCTTAAGCTTTGATTATATTAATGTATGAAATACTAAGTAAACAAATTCCCTCTATCAATGCATATCAACAACTATTCTGAAATTTAATGTCAATTAGTTTTGAAGGTATTAAGAGGTTTAAGTAACCTAGTGGTTATCAAGACAATAAACCTAACAGGTATCAATATTCAACTATAAAATGAGGATATGATAACTGCTCCTGTTACTATGAGGATCGAATGAAATAATTTACATAAAGCACTTTGCAAACTTTGATATGCTATATAGTATAGTATAGTAGTAGTCTCTCGGTAACCAAGGATGACGATTGTCTTTGTGCGCTTTCTTCTGTGATGTAGATGAGTGTGCACAAAGACACTTGTGAGTGAAGGAGATTTAAGTGGAAAAGTCGATGCACAGAGACAGTCCCACTCTCTCGGCATTGGAAGCCTGGGTCCAATGGTACGAAAAATCGTTACACTTGGAGACTTCCTCAGCTGCATTGGATGGCCGAGTTGTCCTTTGTGCTCCAACACGCCCTAAGCACTCCACAGTGCTTTGCTGCGTCGCCATCTCAGCTGTTGAACCTTCTTATTGGTTTCTTCCATCTGTTCGGCCGAAGCAGTCTTCACATGCCAGGTGAGCAAAGCCTTAGTTCACCAGGGGTCCAGAAGAAGGCTATATTGATATGCTATATAAATGTAAATTACATTGATACTATACATATATGTGCATATTTTTTCATAAAATAACCTGTGGCAGTAAGGCATAAATGGATAAAAAGTGAACCTCAGAGGCAAGAAAACCTGGGTTCAAACTTTGCCTCTGATACTTACTGGTTATATTACTGTGATCAAGTCACAACCTCTCAATGTTCCAGGCACTTAAGCCTAAAGATGCAGACAAGGTACTGAGGAGAAAGAAAGTTTCCTTCACCAGGAGTTCCCAGTAGAAATGAAATCACAAGGTCCAATACCTGTGCCCTATATAATATCTATAGGGAATCTCTCCTCCATTTATAGTCAGTAGAGAACATTGTCCAATATAGGGTTCATCGTCCAATACTGAAGTTTTATTCCTTACTTAATAATGATAGAACTCCATCCTGAAGTCCTGCTGAGTTTCAGCTCCAAGGAACAAGATACCTCTTCCAGGATAAGTTTATCACTCTTGAACTCACCAACAAGCTGCTAACTCAAGTCTTGATTAACTCTACTTCCCTCTGTCTTTTCTTCCCTCTATTTTGAGGGCTAGAGGGCAGAGTATCATACTCTTCTCAATGCCTTCCTTTATAGAGAACAAAAACTGGATGCTCAGATCACTCCATCTGGCATCTGTTGCCCTGCCTGGTTTCAACTACATGGAACAAGTTGCTCCTATACCTGGGAACATTCCCTTCTTCCCCAAGTTTTCCTGCCTCTTTTTGTGTGCATTTCCTCCCTCTAGACTCTAAACCGTATGGAGGGTAGAGACTGTCTTTTCTTTTTATTAATTGTATCCCTAGCATAATGCCTGGAATGTTATAACCACCTAATAAAGATTTATGGGATTAGACCACTGAGAAAAGTTCCATCTTTAGCAACCCAACCTTCAAGATCCTTAAATAAAAGAAGCCCTCAACATCCCTGGTTCATCTCCCTATGGACTGATGGATAAGCATATATAAAAATCACACAAGAAGAGAAGGGATTGCCTGCCATCTGTACAGAGTGTTGGCAGTCATACCAAATAGGTACTGACTGATATCAAATATTTTTGCTCTTCTATATTATCTGCTTTCAAGGTGCAGGAGCCTTAGGACAGTGACAGTAATATTGCTTTTGGCACCATTATATTTACTGGGAGGTAATATATTTCCTTAAAGTACTATGAAAATATTATTATTTGATAACAGCAACAGATGTTGAACCAGCAGTCAAAGCTTATTTTGTTTTATATTTTTTCAGAAATAGGGAGTATCTCATTTGATGTATATGCTACTCACACGAATAAACATTGTTAGGAAAAGGAAATGGGTCCTCATAAATAAAGAAATGATTAATGAAACACTAAAGTGAACCAGCTTCACATATTTTACTTAAAAAAAAAAAAGACCCTCAAATGTCTTACTCAGGAATGGAGAGGTTATCTAAATGAAAATAAAGTGTCACTGATTAACAAGAGGTCACCATTAAATCAACACGTGTAAAGAACTTAATTAAACAATTGTAAAAAAAATTATTGGAAATGTGTGCTGTGTGACTAGTTGTTTATATGTGCAGTATGACTTGTTGTTTGCTGGTTTTTTGTTTTGTTTTGTCCAACCTAATAACCAGAAAATTACAATCTACTCAAAAGTGTAGCCAAGAGGATTTAAAACTCAAAATTCTGTAATGTTATTCTTAAATGGTCCTAGGGACTTGCTTTTTGCTTTCATACTTTCTGATACTGGTCCATCTTTTAGTACATGAGAAAGACTGAACTTAACAAGACTGGGCATTATGTTTTTACCTCTAGTGCCTACAAAATGAGCAGTGTTTCTGTTTCAGCTGAATCAAGGGTAAAAGGGATTAGACAGAGAGGCTGGGAAATATGCAAAGCTAAGTGTCTTGCTCAGGATTCCTCTGGGAGGTAATTACAAGGCTATGATATGATTTAGCGGCTTCCCTCCCTCCTCCATTTCTGAATCTGAAGTCCTGCTTACACTCACCCCAATTAGAAATAGCTTGGAAAAAGGGTTTTCCTTGCATTTCCTTCTCCACCCCCCAACTCCAAATTATAGATGGAAACAGAAAAGGACAGTCTAGCCTGACATTCTTTTGTATGAGTTTTGGAAAATGATGGCTCACACATCATCTCCCCCACTACTGTATAAGAAGGTCTCAGTTTTGTTTTCTTTGCCTGCCCAGCTTGAATGGGTGTTTTCCTAGCAAGGGGACATATATTCCAGTTCTTGGTGGAAAATTATACCATAGTCTGGTATTTAAATTTGCTTCTTACATAACTGACCACAAAGAGTGCCACAATACAGAGCTGTTCTGATAATATGCTCCAAGCTGAAAACAGCCTGGGTGTAAAGAAGTCTTCTGCTTTCTCTCTCTTTGTATGTCATGTTAACACTCTATGGGGCTGACACACTCTACGGAGTTGACACAAGCCTGGCTCCCCTCTCCTCCTTACTTTCATCACCCTGACCTCTCCTCAAAGCTTTGATACTCTACTATTCTCACTGCTACTGATATTAGAAAGAAGGAAAAATAAAATGAGAATGTCAGTTCAGCCAAAGATCATGTTCCCTTTAAGACAGCTACCCCTAGAATAGAATTCCCTGTGGTCTTGGAGCTTCAAGCTATAATCAGCAAAAAATACGCAATGTTGCATTGCCCTACTCTGATGTACGCAGTCATAAAACTCTTACCACCAACCCTACTCTACCCACAAATTATTCAAATCAAATACCTGCATTTATTAAGTATCAAAGAATACATATCTCTTACCCTGTGGCTCCAGCAAAAATCAAAACCAGAAATGTCACCACAATCTGAAGGGGGGGGGGGGGAGGCACATCTGCCTTTCTTTTTTTCAATATTTCTTCCTTTTTTTTCAGAGTAGGACTATTCTGTAGCTAACAGTAATAGTCACAAAAACAGAATAAGGACTGATAGAACAGGAAGTTCAGGGATTTTAGGAGGGACAACAACCTCAGACCAGGTGCAGTAAAGGGGATCGCAATTCCTTTACTTCATAAGACTGAAAGTGGCCCAAAGGTGGCACCTACCTATGTGTTAAGGACAAAGCAGAACAAATTCCAGTCCCAGATACCTATTAGTTCTATGACCCTGTACAAGTCTCTGTGACTCAGTTTCCTCATGTATAAAATGGAGATAATATTAGCACCTACTTCCCAATGCTGTTGGGAGGATCAAATGAGATGTTTGTAAAAAGCACACTGAAAATCTAAAAGTGCTACATAAATGCTAATTATTAGTAGTATTATTTCTACAACTTTTTCTGTTACATTGGATTTTTCTAAGTCATTCAGTTTTAAATGTCCCAGTAGGACTTCATGATATTACTATACTATATATTTGGTCATTTTCCAATGTTGGATGTTTTTCCAATACAAATAAACCAGGTATGGATGTTTGCATGTTGGCAGGGTCTTTATGTCTTTTAACAACATCTTAAAGGTACAGTCTTAGCAATAGGATCAATAAATGAGTTTTATAAGCCTTATTACATATTTGACATTTAGAATGCTATCGTCAAAACAACATTGGACTTGGAGTTGAGAGTTTTGATTCATGGGCAGGCCACTTAACCTTCAAAACCTAGGCTTCATCATCTGTAAACTGCAGTGAATAATATCTGTAATATCTGGCTATGATTAGGATCACATGACATAGTACATATACTTTGTAAGGCTTAAAGTGCTGAATAAAGTTTACCTATCTCTACTAATATTCTTTTCTTTGTTGCCCCCAAAAGCTGTTTGCCAGTAGATAGTACCACCACCAGCATAACAGTTTTCTATAATCAACAGTAATCAGAAAAAATAAATTTTCTATAATCAACCATGATAACAGTTAATAGTAATTGTTTCCTTGTAACTCCAACATTATCAGATTTTGCCACTCCAACTTTTTTTAATTCATTTCTATTTCTTACTCTTACGATAAATAATCTAATTTGGGTTATTTATGTGAAGTAGTGCTTCCTTATTGATGTATGTATCTTATCTCAAGTGTGACAAATCTGGAGACTAGTTCAGGTTGGTTTCTTTGGGCAGGGAAGTTTGGGGGCATCAGGAGAAGTGACATTGGCTTTTTGATTCTGGGTTGTGGATATATTAATTAACTCCCTATACACTATTTAGATGCTCCTGGATATTTATGACCACAGTCTATGCCCATAAATATCAGGGGCAAAGGAATGATGAGAAGCCTTTCTCTGTTGATTCTCAGCAGAGGCTTAGAGAGAATATGTTTCTGCTTCTGTTGTAAGCACATAATAAATATTTGTTTGTTTTTTGAAACTGTTGGTGTGCAGGGAAGTGCATTTGCTTCAAAGTGGAGAACTGGGTTCTTATCTAGTCTCTGTTATTTATTCCTTTTGTTTCTAGAAAGCCAGGCTTCCAAAGCAAAGAGCCTTCCAGGCAGAGGGACAGCTAGAGAAAATGTCTGGAATCAGGAGATGGAATGTCTTGTGTGAACTGCAAGGAGGTCAGCGCCACTACGGTAGTTAGCATTCTTTAAGCAGCCATGTTATTGGGAAAGAGAGTTTAAGAGATTTCCTCAGGGCCACAAATAGAGCTTGATACCATTGTCTGACTCCCTCGTCCCCCCCCCCAAAATAACCTATACCTTCTTCTTAGAAGCAGTTCCAAGGCAAAAGAGTGGTAAAGGCTAGAAAAATAGGGATTAAGTTACTTGCTTGGCATGTTACATAGCTCAGAAATTCTGAGGCCACATTTGAACCCAGGACTTCCCTTCTCTATTCACTGAGCCACCCTGGGGCCCTTGATTCCTCTATATCAATTATCACTAACTAGCCCACATGTTTTCCTCTCTTAGATGCTCTTACCCCATAGGGCTTAAAGTAGTTGTTGTTTTACAGGTAAAATTTAAGTTATTTGTGATCTAGCATAAAAGATAAAATAAGGATAATGAACTTATAATTTCATTGGCATAGGGAGCTCCCAGATAAGGAAACTATCTACAAAGGCAGGTCAGCACCTCTTGAGCTTTTATCTTAAGAGAGTAGCCTAGAATGGGGAGGTGTTCAATGATTTGTCCAAGTTCACCCTACCAGCAAGTTACTTGAAGTCTCTGAGGCTGTTCCCTCATCTAGAAAGGAAGCTAACAAAAGCACCTATCTCTCCCGATTGTTTGTCAGGATTAAATAAGAATATATAGAAAGCACCTTTTAAAATGCTAACTATTATTATTACTCATGATTACTCCCTTAAAGGAAGTAACCCTATACAAACCAACAAAGTAAAAAGTATGTATTCCAGCAAAAGAAATGGAAGCAAACAACGATCCATAGTAGTTGGGAATCTTCTTCAACAGAGGCAACAGACAATCATGAGACTGAAAAGGCACAGCATTAAACACTGCTGGGTACCACAAGTTCAGGTAATTAAAAGGATAGTTCTGATTTGGGTAGGGGCCTTCGAGTCACACATACCAGTCCTTTTAGCATCAACCTTGAGGACAAAAAGGTAAGTCAAATTTTAATCTTTATACCACCAACACTGAGTACCATGTTTTGGCAAAGAGTTTGTGATAAGCACTGAAGGCTCACTGAACTGAACTGAAATCATGTCCAACCACAACAGTACTATTCATTTTTTTTTCACATCGGTTTCATATTTCCAAATTAGACTGTGCTCAGGCCAGTCCTTTTACCACCTTATCACCAGAACCTTGAATTCTACCCAAGGGATGCTGGGTTCTGATAAGTGAACTTTCAAGTTATCTTCCTCATATCAATTCCTGGCCATTTCTAAAGCATTCTCTTGCTATACCACCTCCCACTCCCTTCTAGATTTTCTACGTATTATTTATTCCAATCAGAATAAAAGCTTGTTGAGGATAGGGACTGTCTTGAATGCTTGTATTATTTGTATCCTCAGTGCTTAACTTAGTTCTCACCATAGTTGTAGAGCTTAATAAATGCTATATCATTCATTCATTTACTCATCCATTCAATTAATAATCATCAAGTGTCTCCTATGCAGTATTCTGCCAGACATCTGAGAAAAATACATAAACAAATAATAGATGGTCTACCATCAAGGAGCTTGTAATATATTTTATCAGAATGGTATTCCTTTTGACCCAGATACAATGCCAGAGATATCCTAAGACCACAGAATTAGAATTCAAAGAAACTTTAAAATTTATCTAATATAATCTCCTTTCACAGATGACAAAATTGAGGTTCTTTTTACCACTATATTAACCTGTCTTCTGAGAAATCTTGTAAGAGGTAAACAGGGGAATTGTATTTCTTCTTTTCCTTTCCCCCACCTTATCTTAACTCCTTATCCTAACTTCCAGCTCTCTTTGGCACATGAAGTCAGGCAGGAAAGCAAAAAAGTCTGCTAGTATCAGAATAAGAACTGATTCCAGGTTACAGACAACAAAGGAAGAAGTGGGAAGTATCTAATAGAGACACCAGATGAATAGCAGGTTGAGAGTACTAGCTAAGCATCTGAGCACTCTTTTACTACAGGCAGACGCATCAAACTGAAGAATCCTTTCACTGAAAGCTCCTGAAGGCAAGAACCCCCATACTCCCTTCTACTATGATGCCACACAAGCTGATAAAAATGCTCTAAAATTGAGCAGTCATGGCTGTAGGCATAAAGTTACAATCCACTGCTAATCACACTTCTGGTTAATCCCTGCCACAGTATCAACACCTAAGTTTGAAATGGCACTTTTTACAATTCATACAAATGATGATATTCCATTCTAAATGAAAAAAAAAATTATTTGCTCATCAATGCTAAGCATATTTCATTCAATCAATAATTCAAAATTACACTGAATTTTTTTTAAATTGAAAATTAAAAAAAAATACAAGCAAACAGTAACAAAAATGAGTACGATATATGAACAATGACTAAAAGAACTGGGACTGTTTAACCTTAAAAAGGAAGATAGAAGAAGTTATCAAGATCAAAGAGTTGCAGAAAATATTATTATCTTCTACTCTTTAAAGAATTATACTCTGAAAGAGGTGTTAAACATTCTAACTGGTCTCAAAAGGCATAAAACTAAGACCAATAAATTTAGGTTAAATTGATATAAAATTCAGAAGGGCTTTACATTTCAGAAAGATTTTAAATAAACTAAAGACGTCCAAAACTGGGATCTTATGCAGTTATGAGCTCTCCAATACATATGAGGTATTCAAGTGCAGAGCAGATATCAGAGTTGCTACAAAGACTAGCTGGAGGGTAAGAATAGATCATTTGGAAAGTCTCTTCCAGCTCTTAAGATCCTATAATTCCATCATAACTCTAAAATCCAAATTCATTCCCATGTCATTTCAGATTTATTTGCTTCTCAAATTTGGCTGAAGGAGACTTGGTCTAAGGCAGAAAACCACCCTGTAGCTCTGTAGGAACAAAAATTACATATTAGTCCTAATTAGCAACCAGCAAAAATAATAAACAGGCTATTACCGCTTCCTACAACCCACCTCAGGCGATTTGCCTTCTTATTACTAAGGGCCTATAGGAAAAGGGAAGCAAAACTAAGCCAGTCTGATTGGCTACTCCTCAATTTTCATTTTTTTCAAGTTAGATTGTGAAAGAGGTCAATCTGCACATAGTAGGCATTCAAAAAATACCAGTTGTTTACGATGACTTTTAAGTACATAATGTCTGTCCCATAATAGAAGAAAGAATCAATATGTGGGAATATAAGGATATTTTGTATAAAAACAATTTTTGTCCATGACACAGGCCTTTTATGTAACTTTAGTATGGTTAAGGTGTTTAGGATTTTGTACTCATCCAGTGAACCACTAGGTCTGAATGCAAATTGACTCACTATGTTTTTTTGCAGAACACATAAAACTAAACATTGTTCTTGATCTCTTGAACCTTGCAAATGAAATTATTTGGTAAATGTGCTGAATTTTTAAAATATGTCTTTTTAAGACTGGGTCTACACACCCAGGTTAGTGCAATGGTCACTCACAGGCCTGATTCTAATATGAACTGGCCACAGAACATTTAAACTGATCTTATTCTTCTTCTTTGGAATGGTTTGCTTCTCCTTGGGTAGCATTACAATCTCAAGGGCTTACCATATTGGTGACTTGGTGAAAATACCCAATTGGTTGTAGCACTTTGAAAGAAGAGAACACAGGATATCCTCCAGCCTCAGCCTCTCCAGCATTAGGGATTTCAGGTACTCATTTCATTGCCAGCCCCAACCTGAACTGAAAACTAAATTATGGTGGTTGATTCAGCAACCTAGTTTATAATACTCTGTTCATCGCTACTAAAAGCAGGGTTCTTCAAATATTTCTGTTCACAAATGATGTGATACTTGCTAAAATGAACCACAAAGATTCCTCAATGAATAACTCAAGAAAATAAGAATCATCCATACTGGCATGACCAAATGAATGGAAAATAAATTCAATCCAATTCAACAAACATTTACTAAATACCTATGATGTTCAAGGCAGTAAAGATATGAAGTAAAAAATCAAATATTCTTCACCCTCAAGAAGTTTATTTACATAGAGGAAGAGAGGATGGGTATTCACAGATAAATATAAAATATAAACAATATAAATTTAGGAGGGAGAGAGTACGATGGTATAAAAGGGTCAGTAAAAACCTAGTATAGGAGATAGCACCCAGGCCAGGTCCCAAAAGAAGCTAGGAATTTTTAACAAGTGGAAGTGATAAGATTTCATATTGGAGGTGGGGGGTTCGAAAAACAGAGGAGAACGATTTATTCAAAGGAACTGTGATGAGAATTATAATATTACTGTATTTTGGGAACAGCAAAAAGGCCAGTTTAACTGCAATATAGAAGGCATAATGGTAAAGTAAGCCTGGAAAGGTAGACTGGAGCCAGCTTGTGAAGGACTTCATTGGGCTAATTTGTATTTTTTTCCTAGATAAAATAAGGGTCCCCCCAAAGAGCCTTGAGAAGAGGAAGTAAATGATCTGATTTATGACTGATGGAGATTATCTTAGTGGGTATATGGTAGATGAATTGGAGAGGAAAGAGACTGAAAGTGGGGAGACCAATGAATATCCCATTGCCCAGACAGACATGCACTTATACTGATAAACTGTCAAATTAACATATAAATGGCAGTAGATGGAGTATCAGCTGGATGCCAAATCTGAGTAAAAGATCAGGATGGATTGGAATATCATTTTTGTATCCCAGAGCCTAGAACAGATTAGTCACTTAAGAAATATTTACTGATTGATTGGAAATCCTGTGATACCATGCACTGATTCCAAAATGTTTGCTACTACAAAAGTCCTTCCCTTTAACACTAGTGTCCTTCTGAGAAAGCGATATAGTTATGAACCATGGAATTTGATGGTCTTGGAAGAATTTAAATTACAAATAACCAGAAAAGAAAAAGAAAAGCTCTGCTAGGCATAACAACTTATATGAGAAGTGCATATAAAATATCATTAAAGATATATATGACCAGAAAAGGTGGGGAACAGGAGCTAGTACAATAAAAATGAGAAACAGTAGAAAAACAGATTGCCAAGTATTTTGGCAGCTCTGTAAAATGAAAAGAACCAAAAGAAAGCCTCAACTGTATTCAGTGAATCCTCTATGGAAAATTTGTGAAAACATGCAGGAAAATAACACAGGATGAGTAGGCATGGCAAGATTACAATCTACATTGATAGGAGGAGCAACACACACAAAATCATGGTTATAGAGTTTTGTGGTTCCTTTTAATAAACATTAAGAGCCTCAGATGTACAACACAGTGTAGGCACATATCCCATCCCATACTCTATCATGTCATGAAGATTCCTACATTGTATCTAAATGGCTGCTCTCATGTCAAAGGTATGTTTGCCTAAAAGACTATTTTACAAAGAACTTGCATAAGCCAAGTGCTCACATGGAGGTCAGAAGAATTACAAGGACACTCACTCTCCAGGTCTTCCTGAAGAACTCTGATATCAATTGTGAGACATGGGAAGCTCCAGCAGAGGACTGCCCAGATCATGCCCACATCAAAGAAGGTGCTCTGCACAATGTGCAAAGCAGAATTGTAGCTCAAAAGAAATACCAGATAGACACATTTAGAGACATCTCCATCCCAAATGTTCATATGAGTTTATTTGTGCCTTATCTGTGGTAAAGTTTATATTGGTCTGATCAGCCACAGTTGGACACATTGTACACTGACCCCAACACAGTGATATCATTTAAGTCCTCCTTCCAATAAGAACTAATCAAGATTTCACGACAAAAATTCTACATCAATTTTTTTTATAAATATGTACTTTTTCCATTGTTAAGCATCATTTTTCTCAAGTTCTTTAATTACATTCTGATCAACAGGGAACAATATTAGCATTAAAAGGAAAAAAAACATTGATATGTAAATATCTCTGTTTCACTAAACATCATCAGTAAATTTAATGAAAGATAAATTCCTGGCATTTTTTTAAACCTGTGTCCTCATACACATTTAAAAAGATTACTTCCTATCTTTTACATTTTCCACATTCTGCCAGAATGCATACTTGCTTACTTCACTCTTACCAGATATAAAATTACTTGTCCAGTAAGACTTATTAAGTTAAAATAGTGTTGACAATGCCCTTTTTCTGTCTAAACCATTAGTGAAGAGAACGATAGGAATTTTAGGCCAGATAGAAAAATGTCAGGATTATAATTTGAAGGGACTTCAGAGCTCATCACTAGTCAAATCATTCATCCTACCTACAATATCTCTGAAAAGGGGTCACTAAATGAAAAGGACCTCACTATTTTCTGGACAACTCCAATTATTAGAAAGTCTACCATGTTCTAAGGAGAAACCATCCACCCTGAATCTTCCACCCATTGTTTCTAGTTCTGCATTTCAGGGTCAAGCAGAATTAAGTTTCTTTCCTAATTCATATTCTATATGCCAGCCCTACAAATACTGGAAGAAAGTAATTATATATTCTTCCCTGAATTATGCTCCCCTCCAACAACCTAAGTTTTTATATACTTTACACTAATATTTCCATTTCATTTCAACCAATTTCATTTCCATTCTCTGATCCTCATATGGAGCTCTTTGGGTTTCTTCACTATCTTGATTGCCTTCTTTTGGATGTGTTTTTGCTTGCCAATGTATACCTTCTAAAATACATCTCTCAGAATGGTAACTAACTTCATATGTTGTCTTACCAGGTTAGGGTACAGTAGGATCCCCCTTTCATTCACTACACAGTCTAGTCTAAGATCTATTCAGGCTACCATATTCCACTATTGACTTATAAAATCTACATGAACTGTTTTCCAGCTATATCTCTCCTATTATGTACTTAAGAAGTTGATTTTAACCCAACTGCAGAATTTTATATTCATCCCTATTAAATTCCTCATTTGCTTCAGCTTTTTTTCAGCCCATTCAGATTTTCTTTCCTTTTTTTTTTTGAGAGGGAGAAGAGGGTCCTGATTTTGTTATCAAATATATTATCTTCAAATTAAATAAGTCTGTTATCCAAGCCTTCTCTTAGGTAACTAGTATTGACTAACCCCCTTATTTCTCACCTGGCTATATTTCTGAGGCACTTTTATACCTTTTCCAAGCCCCAGGAAGCTCTTTATCGAGATTATCTTATCATCCTGTGATATCCAATGGGCTTGGTACTCTCTATCTCATCACCAGTTTGGGGGCAAATGGGTGGCTCAGTGGATTGAGATTCAGGCCTTGAGACAGGAGATCCTAGGTTCGAATTTGACCTCAGACACTTCCCAGCTGTGTGACCCTGGGCAAGTCACTTAAGCCCCAATGCCTAGCCCTTACCACTCTTCTGCCTTAGAGCCAATACACAGTATTGATTCCAAGATGGAACGTAAGAGTTTAAAAAAAAAAATCCCCTGGCTGAAAGATGGATTTATGAACTTCAAAACCTCCACTTGAGAGAGCTAAGCTCAAAACTTATTATTTCTCACTCACAAGCAAAAATTTGGAGCTTCTCTGCCTGATTTCTCCACCATGCCCCTAAAGTATACTTTGGGTACCCTTCCTCCCTGTCCCTTTTCTGCTTCCTTTTGTGTATTGTCTTTCTCAATCAGATTGTAAGGTTCTCAAGGGCAGTGACTGGTTTGCGCTTTAAAAAAAAAAAAGTTTCCCTGGGATTTAGAACAGTGCCTGACACATCATAAGCACGTTTAAGTCTTTTTCTGACTAGGTATATAATAAGGCAAATGGAAGAGTCAAACAGAACTTTACTAGAGGAATCTAAGTTGAAATAATGCACAGCTGACCTCAAAACACTTTTTGGGTCAAATTAGACAATCATTTCTGAACTTCAAGTATATTCTTGCCACCATGTAGAAGAATGTTGGGAGAGAATTTGTCAGATACTTTGCTGAAATCCAAAGGCCGGGTTTTATATTTCCTTTTAACTCCACCTGTCTTTAGGACCAAACCTGAGGGAACAAAGGATGGCACCTACAGTGCATTGAATACATAACATTCTTTAAACTGTAGGCATGTTATGTTTCTCTTAGATCATTATCCTGATTTCAGTGCCTTCCAAGTCCTAAACTTCAGAAATAAAAAATAAAATAAAATTATTCTCATTTCTTAAATCCAAGTAAATCTGAATGTATGCATTTCAGAAACTTCTTGTTCAGTCATGTCCAACTCTTCATGGCTTCATTTGGGGTTTTCTTGGCAAAAATACTGGAGTGGCTTGCCATTTCCTTCTCCAACTCATTTCATAGGTGAGGAAACTGTGACAAAGGGTGGCCTGCAAGGTGTCTTCCTCTGACATAAATGACTTGCCCAGAGTCACACAGCTAT
Source organism: Monodelphis domestica (assembly GCF_027887165.1). Lineage (NCBI taxonomy): Eukaryota > Metazoa > Chordata > Mammalia > Didelphimorphia > Didelphidae > Monodelphis > Monodelphis domestica. Next base: position 128,370,638 of record NC_077229.1, on the reverse strand, counting down.
TACATGTCTAGGACAAGATCTGAACTTAGGGCATCTTGATTCTAGGCCTGGTGCTCTACCTACTGTGCCCCTATTTCAGCAAGTACATTGATATAATTTCCAATCTAATAGAGATAATGTGAAGTACTGGAAAGAACAATGGCATGCAAGTCCAAAACAAACTTGAGTCACAGGTCTATCAATAACCAGCTGGGTAGCCTCAGGTAAGTCACAGGGTTTCTTGGCATGTCACTTTCCTCATCTGTTTAAAAAAAGAGCATTCTAACATTCAATGAGTCCATTTCAAATCTTAAAAAGAAACTACTTCTTTTGTCTTTGGCTTAAAATTTTCCAGGAGGCACTAAATTTCCTTCAGTGATCTATTTGCCTCCTGTACTTGCAAGTGTTACTCCTTCTGATTGTCCTCATCCTAGCAATTTATTTCCCTCCACTGAAAAATGGAAGTACTCCGAGTTACTTATACTTCATAACTTCTAATAGTCATGAATAGAGTAGCTCACACCACTGGGCTAGGGTTGAACAAGCAAGCAGAACCTTGGCTTCTGATTAGGAACCCCCCCTTCCCCCCGATAAAACTCCAGCTCCACACAGCTCATAAATTCCAAACCCCAACCACAAACTATTCGTTATGACAGCCTAACAAAGAATTCACAATTGGAATACAGAAGGTAAAAAAATGCAAAAGCAAAAAAAGAAAAAATTCAGAAGTGAAAATTCTACTTGTCACTATCTATTCCTGACCCACTTACAGGATACAAAGAGATTTTAAAGGGAGAGTTACAAGAATCATTCTCTCAGGCCTGGGCCCTTTTAACCAATAAGACATGGCAGGAAGATTCAATCAGGGCCCAGCAAGAAATGGCTAGAGAGAAGGATTGGTGGCCTGCAAGGTGCCTTCCTCTGACATTAAGTAAGAAAATGATCAAAAATAATAATGAAAAAAGATAAAGAGGAGCTCAGAGAATCAAATAAACAGTACAGGCCAGAGAGGGTTAAATGAATTCGGGATGCCAACCTGGAATGCTGATACAATATTACAGTCTGGGTTCATCTAAGTTAGCAGTTCAAAGCTCAGAAGCAAAGAAGCTCTGTAAAATATACTAATATACTAAGAACTGAGAAAAAGAAAAATAGAGAATTCTAAGTTTCCCAAACTATACATATATATTAGATATATATGTTCATATGTATATACATATACATATATATGAATCAGATCACTTGGTAGAAAAGGGAATCAAATCTCTTCCTCCTCCTTAGAAGTTTCCAAAAGCTCCAAGTCCTAAGAATAACTAAACAACTCAAGACTGTTCATGAAATTTCCACACCTCACTTCATGAAATATATGCCAATTTTCTTTTGCTAACTACATAAAACCATTCCTTATAATTCAGAGACAGTAATGTAGACCTAACATCAAAATTAAAAATTAAAATATTCTACTCTGTTCTGATCTACTTAAGTTATTTATCATGTCCTTGCCCTTTCTGCATGTATAAGGACAGACAAGGAGTGACAGGAAGGAGAAAGATCATAAATATGTTGGTTCACAATCTCCCTGTAAAAAATTAAAAAAAAATCAATTCTATAATTCTGCAGAAAATCTCCAACCTTTTGAAGTTTGCAATTTGATAAGACAGTTTGATGAGGATGCATTTTCTAACTGTGCTAGTCCAGTTGTGGGGTCCAGTTATTATGGTCTCTCAACTATCCATTAATGACTACATTTTGAGAACATGTATATATGACAAATACTTTATATTTCTGAAACTTTAAACCAGTTCCCAATGATCTCTTTTCCCACCAAAATCATGGATCATATAGCACTTGTAGACAGAATTTGTTCTTTAGTCTAATGTTGAAAAATAGAATTCTTCACCATAAAACCATGCAAATAAATACTATGCACTATTTTTGAAGTTCAAGTTATCCCCTCACTCAAAATCAGCAGTGTGAATGGGGCAGCTGCATGTAATTGTATTTTAACCCTCTCGTTTCCTATCATGATGCAAAATGGGCATGTGTTCTCTCATAGAAGAGACCCTTAATTTACTCACTTCAGGAACTTTATCACACATGGGACAAACAGAAAGCAACCATCCTATCTGCTTGTCCAGAGTCAGAAAAGTTAAGATGAGTGACAACTCTATTAGTGGTTGTAGAACTTATCTAAAGGAAAATGACAGCCCCTTCTAATCAACCAGAATCCTTTTAAAGGCATATGTAATTTGGAGAGAAGTGATGAGAAAACTTGCTCATATAACAGCATGTTCCTGTTTATCTCAGTGACCTGAAGGGCAGAACAGCAAAGCATTGAATGCACGGCAACACTGTTTAATAAAAAGGCCATTAAAAAAGGTTTTGGCAAGTCAAAAGTCTGACAACTTATAAAGGACAAAATATAACTATTGCACTTAGGATTAAAATGAAATTTGTTAATTGCTACTTTTCCACTCATCTTTAGGGTTCATCACCTAATGTTGATATGAGCCTACATGCAGTTTTAGAAGCATCTGCAATTGGGAGCTGAGGCTCCAGACAAAATCTAAGCACACTGACTGAAATGCAAACAAATACTCAGTTATGGGGACTCTTTATGAAAACTCAGAACTGTGCTTTTTAAAAGAAACCACTACCTCTTAACCTGGCTTTAAGTCAGTTTGAAAGATGTGGCCAAGAGCTGCCTATCCCTAATATACCTGTCCACAGAGGCACAAGCTTACTGATATTAATGATGTGTTAACCAATGTAAGCCTACAACAGGGAGAGAGATGCCCCAAACCTCAAAGAAGCAAACCACAGAAATAAACCACCCAGCGAAAATGTAAACTTTCTTCCATCTTTCATGTAAAGCTACTTTTCTAGTACTTAAATTGGCGGGGGGAGATAAAGAGGTGCTAACTGTGGCAAATGTGAAATCATACTGAACTCCATGTAAAATACCCCTTTAGAGTTCAGTCTTGCTTCCCTACATTACCTCTTTTCATCATTCTATCTTGACTCACTCATTTCAAATTCAACAATCCAACTCAACAAACATCAAGTACCTACTGCATGCAGGGAGCAGTATGCCAAGAGCTATGGGAAGGATTTCATTTTATAGAAAGTCACCTTTCAGTGGTTACAGGCCACCCAAATCCTCCTCCTCCCCATCATCCCCTTCCAGAAGGGCTCCTAGAAGAGAAGATCTGCACATACCCACCCTGCCTCCCTCCTTACGTCAGGCCATTTTCCAGAGGCAGCAGCAGCCACCAAGAAGGTGAAATATACCATATTACAGTGTGATGTGGTCCTTCTAGGTCTGCTTATCTTTATATACAAAGCAAAATAAAGTGGTATTTAAAAGCAAGTCAGGATGGAATCTGGCTGCACAGACACCTAACTCTCAGAGCCACACTTTCAAAGGGGGCAGGGGAAACAAGATATATTAATAGTATATATTAATAGTACAGTAGAGCCAGTCACTGAGTTTCTTCTGCCTACTTCTTTAGCACTTTCCAGTATGCTTTCTTTTTCCCTCCTCAATCAAACTGATTAAATCTTCCCATACCAAGTCTGACATCAGTGTATGGCATTATAACTAAAATCTCTCATCTCCCACCTTCTAAGTGAGTGCCCCTGGGTACCAGTCCTCTCCTCCTTCTGTCCCTTGGGCCCCTGAATGCTTAGGTGTTGACACGCAAGAACGCAACCCAAATGGCCTGCCCTCACCTCAGAAAACCCCCTTCATCTCTGGTTAGAACTCTCACACCCATTCCAAAATTGCCCTTTTGTTGTTGTGGTTAGTTTCGACCTGGCCACAGAGAGATGCGGACTTCTCTTGGGATTCTAATCCACTCCCCCTCCCAACTTCTAACCCCTAGGAAAAATTACCCCAGTGCCAAAACAGCCCCGTGCAAGCAGATGCAAAGTCTCAACCTCGCGCCGGCCCACCCTCAACCCACCCCGCCCGGACTCCTAAGTTTGCACCCAGACGCTTGCAGAAACAAATGCGCTGGGAGAGACCGGAGTTAAAAGCTGAGGGGCACCCGGGGTGAAGGAGGGAGGGAACGGGACCAGCGGCGGTAGTCATTACCTCTTCCAGCAGTGTGACCGTGTTCCTGCAGTTGTGCAGCCGGGTGGTGAAGCTGGATGTGGTGGGCGAGTTGTAGTCCTCGGTGGTCTCGGCGATGAACTCGGACACGGAGATCTGGTCCGGCATCCTGCCCAGGAGGCGAAACACAAGCGAAGGTTGGGGAGATGAGTAACAATGAAGCCTCCCGGAGACTCGGAGAGGCGGCTCATGAACACCCCCAGCGGAGAACCGAACCCGTCTGTCCGAGAGAGCCCCGCGCCTGCTGCGGGCTCCTGCTGCTGTCTCTCACCCAAACCCGGCGCGGCCGCCTGCTGCCCTCCACCCTGGCCGGGGGCTGCTGCTGGAGCTGCCGGGGCCGCGGACCTTGGCGCTAGCTCCGGGGGTGGCTCGCACTCAGTGGACGCTCCGGGCAATCCTGCTCCTAGGCGAGCAAAGCTGGGGAGGCTGGCGGAGCGAGATAAGTGAGATGGGTGCAGCCAAGGAGGGAGGATCAAACCAGCCAGCAAAGGAAAATGGGGGAGAAAAAAGAAAAAGAAAAGAAAGGACCCCTTCAAACTCCGTGTGGAGCCACGGCTGCAGGAGGAGGGGGGGACCTGACCCGCCTCTCTCGGCTCATCCCGGCGGCAGCTTCTCTGCAGCAGCTCGCACCCGGCGCACAGAGGAGGCAGCGGGGGGAGGGGATGCAGGCTAAGAGGACAGCCTGCCCCTGGGATCAGCCGGCAGGGGAGTCCTGCTTAGGAAACCGGGGAGGGCGGGAGATGCCAGCGAAGTTCTCCCCGTCTCTTCCCAGGGCAGCCCCGAGACTCTTGACAGTCGAGAGCAGACTGAGCACACTCTTCTAAAGCGCCTCTCCCGCAACAGTCACGGGGACAAACAAGGAAGTGCTCTGCGCAGGCGCCAGAACCCTCGCTCGCCTCAGCTTTCCCTCCCTCTCTCCCCCACTCCACCCCCCCATCCTAGCCACGACCTCCCTCCCAATGTCCCCCCTTCCCTTTCCACCCCACCCCCAGTCCGTTTGCATCTCCCAATCCCCTTCCTTACGCACGAGGCTTCCGAGCGCACTCATCCACCGTCCCCACCCCTTGACTTATTACCCCAGCCCAGTTCTCCGTCCCCCGCGCGCTTCTGCTCGCGCCTCCGAATCTTACCCCGGGGACGGAACGTGCTTCCTTGCTCCCAGGGATTCTCCCTGGGGAGGCGCGAGGCTAGGCTTAGGGGGCGAGTGGGCAGCAGAGAGCAGGCCAGTTTCAGACAAAACCCAACGTAGCCCTCCAGTCCCCGGTCCAACTCCCCCCACCCCCATGAGTTTGTGGGTAATGTTCCCGCGGCACAGGGGGGCTGGGGCTGAGGGAAAGATTACTTCATCCTCTAATGGTTGCATTTTCAAGAACGTTTTCCGAAGGGGGGCTGAAAAGTTAAACACCGAGAAATATATATGCAGAAAGGGGAGGCGTCTCCTGCAATTATGAAAGGCCGTGTTTAGTTTAAAGGGGGCGAAAATTGGAGGGGGGCGCTTGTCTTGGGTAATGAATGATGAGATGTCACTAAATGCGCTGTGTGGTTGGTCCTCATTCCACGCAAAGCTTCCTTCCTACTCGCCCTGGCCGCCGCCTCCCATTCTCCCTTCCTCCTCACCCCCCCCCCCATCCCTTTTTTCTGGGTGCACACTCTGCGCTGGTGGATTTGTTTTTAGCATATTTTACCGGATCTCTAAATGCTAAGTGCAACCAAAGAAGATTCACTATTTTTGCATCCTTTTTGCAGTGGAAGTAAAAAGAAAAGGGTCAGAGAGAAGGGAAAAAAGGCATCTCCTGGAAGTATAAGTAGTGAACAAAATTAAACAGATGCAAGGCAGATTTCCTTGGAAAAGGAACCAGCAGACTGCTCATTTCTCTGCCACTGCAGATGGCTATTTTTTTTTTAATAAATAAATCGACTTAGTCCTAGGGAACCATTTATTTTCTCACCGTTGATTGCTGATAGAATTGAGAGAAGAAAGCATTTCCCGAGCTTTAGAATCTGTACTATGATTCAGTCACCTAAAATATATACGTTTAAGATTTGTCTGTCTACCATTGTGGCCAAATGTGAGGACACAGAATGGCATTTAAATTGTAAGAACAGCTTGGCATCGTTTGGGTAGACTTCCGCCCAACAAAGTACAGCTCAGTGGCCTGTTAGCTAAGTACCTGGACACATCCCAATTCTTCCTATCAGCTAAAGATCTGTCTCAAGGACAAGACTTTAGATTTTGTGGAACTACTATTTTTGCCATGCAATTAAACTCTTCTTGCCAGGGTGGAATCATAGATTCATAGAAAAGTAACAGTTTTAGAGTTGGCCTGGATCTTGCAGATTATCTAATCCTAGTCTATGTGACCCTGGGCAGATCACTTTAAGCCTCAATTTCTACATCTATAATATGTTCACAGCCTATTTACAGAGTGGTCATTAGGGAAATATTTTAAATCCTTAAAGTGCTACATAAACGTGAATTGTCATTAATCCTTAATAATAACTCAAATTTACATAATGATAAAACTAGCACTTTCCTCCCCAATAGCACTGTAAAGTAGGTTGTACAAGTTATATTATCACCATTTTATAGATGAAGAAACTAAGGCTGTTAAAGGTTAAACCATTTGCCCATATGTTTAGAAAGTATTTAATTCAGGATAAAAGCAGTTGGCACAGTTCAAATTCAGCCTCAAACACTAGCTGTGTGACCCTGGGCAAATTATTTAATCCTGTTTACCTCAGTTTCCTCATCTGTAAAATGAGCTGGAGAAGGAAATGACAAACTGCTTCAATTATCTTGGCCAAGAAAACTCTAAATGGAATCACAAAGAGTCAGACGTAAATGAAGAACAAAAGTCAGAATTTTCAGATAAAGAAATCAAAACTATTAATAAGCACATGAAAAAGGGTTCTAAATCTCTTATAATCAGAGAGATGAAAATCAAAACAACTCTGAGGTATCACCTCACACCAAGCAGATTGACTAACATGACAGCAAAGGAAAGTAATGAATGCTGGACGGGATGTGGCAAAGTTGGGACATTAATGCATTGCTAGTGGAGTTGTGAATTGATCCAACCATTCTGGAGGGCAATTTGGAACTATGCCCAAAGGGCGATAAAAGACTGCTTACCTTTTGACCCAGCCATAGCACTGCTGGGTTTGTACCCCAAAGAGATAATAAGGAAAAAGACTTGTACAAGAATATTCATAGCTGCACTCTTTGTGGTGGCAAAAAAAATTGGAAAATGAGGGGATGTCCTTCAATTGGGGAATGGCTGAACAAATTGTGGTATATGTTGGTGATGGAATACTATTGTGCTCAAAGGAATAATAAAGTGGAGGAATTCCATAGAGACTGGAACAACCTCCAGGAAGTGATGCAGAGCGAAAGGAGCAGAACCAGGAAAACATTATACACAGAGACTGATACACTGTGGTACAATCGAAGGTAATGGACTTCTCCATTAGTGGCAATGCAGTGATCCTGAACAACTTGGAGGGATTTATGAGAAAAAACGCTATCCACATGCAGAGGAAAAACTGTAGGAGCAGAAATACAGAAGAAAAATAACAGCTTGATTACATGGGTTGATGGGGATATAGACCCTAAATGATCACCCTAGTGCAAATATCAACAGCATGGAAATAGGTTTTGATCAAGGACACATGTAAAACCCAGTGGAATTGCAGGTTGGCTATGTGAAGGGGTGGAGGAAGGGGAGGAAAGAATATGATTCTTGTAACCAAGGGAAAATGTTCTAAATTGACTAATTAAATAAAAATTTCAAAAAAAACAAAAAAACAAAAGCCAGGATTTGGACCCATCTGACATTTGAGTTTTATGTTGTAGTTCTGAGGTTCTTAAACCTGGTATCCCCAGTACCCCCAAGAGGAAAATGGATAAACTTCAGATGGTATATAAATTCATTTTAAGATGATATATTGATGATAACTTTTTAAGATAATTGCTTCCTTGGTCACCCTATTTTATTTTAAGCATTTGAAAGCATCATTCTAAGAAGAGAAGTCCTTAAGTTTCACTAAATTGCCATAGAGGTCCATGAGACAAAAAAAAAAAAGGTTGAAAACCCCTGCTCTATTCAGAAAGCTAGAATACTTTTCAATGCTTATTACAACATAAGTGATCATCTAACCTCTGACTCATGAATCAAGAGCTTAAGAGACGTAAGAGCACATCTAAATCTAAATCTTTCATTTCAGATAAAGACATTAAAGCCCTGTGAAGTCATAGAATAATAAATTTAGGGCTGTAAGTGACCTTGGAGGTTATCTAGTCTAACTACTTCTGTTTCTGATGAAGTACCTAAGGCCCAGGGGGCAGCTAGGTGGCATGGTGGATGGATAGAGTGCTATCCTAGAATCAGAAAGACTCAAATTCCTGAGTTCAAATCTGGCCTCAGATACTTAATAGTTGTGTGATCCAGGACAAGTCTGTTTACCTCAATTTTCTCATCTATAAAATAAGCTGGAGAAGGAAATGGCAAACCACTCTAGTATCTTTGCTAAGAAAACCCCAGATGGGGTCATGAAGAATCAAACATGAGTGAATGGCAACAAAATTAAAGCCCTGAGAACTTACCATGACTTGTCCAAAGTCATGTCATAAATGGCAGAGATAGGTTCTCTCACTCCAAATCCATTACACTATCCATTGTACTACATTGGATAAAATGACCTGACAAGATCATATGGGTAGTAAATGGCCATGCTAGCATGCAGACTTAGGTCCTAATGCCACCAAATCCAGTGGTCTTGCCATTATGCCACTGCCCCAGTGATAGGGAACTCACTAATTTCAGGGGGAAAAACCTATCCTTTCCTATATATGAACTGCCTCCTTATATGGAAAAAAGAACTGATTCTCTGCAAAATTGTCCCCATTTGGTCCCAGTTCTCCCCCTCTGCTGCTAGCCGAATAAATCTAATCCTTTTACATGAGGGATTTATTTTAGTAGGTAGTTATTTTAATAATGATCAAATAAGTTGAGAATATCTAAAGCGTCAATTAAATACAGGCAAAATAAAGGTGAGAATTTTCTTTAGAGAGCCAAAGAGAGGATATTTAAATGGGCACACCAAAATGAAGACTATTTCCTCTGATTTCTCTGAAAATTGAGCATTTCTTCACTTGAGAAATAACCTTGTGAATTTATCTGGATAAGACCTCAAACCCAACTTTTTTTCCCCTTATTAACCCACAAATAATGATTTTATATTTGGTATATTTTCCATATGAATGAAGGTAAAAGGAAGAGCCCTTAAAATATTAAACTAAAATAAAGTAAACCCTTTAAAAGTCTAAATTATTATTATTATTTTTAACCCTTACCTTTGGTCTTGGAATCAATACTGCGTATCGGTTCCAAGGTAGTGGTAAGGGCTAGGCAATATAGGTTAAGTGACTTGCCCAGGGTCACACAGCTGGGAAGTGTCTGAGGCGAGATTTTAACCTAGGACCTCCCATCTCTAGGCCTGGCTCTCAATCCACTGAGCTACCCAGCTGCTGCCTTAAATTCTAAATTATTTGAGAAATTGCTCCCACCATTCATAAAATTGGATTGAGGCCTAGTTCTGCCATTAATTAGTCTAACAATCTCTCTCTCTCTCTCTCTCTCTCTCTCTCTCTCTCTCTCTCTCTCTCTCAAACCTTTACCTTCTGTCTTAGTTTCAATTTTCAGACAGAAGATCAGTAAGGGCTAGGCAATTGAGATCAAGTGATTTGTCCAGGGTCATATAGCTAGGAAGTTTCTGAGGCTATATTTGAATCCAGGTCCTACTAACTCCTGACCTGGCATTCTCTCCACTATGCTACCTAGCTGCCACTTTACAATATTTTAAATAAGGCAACTGAAGGGTACAATGGGTAGGGCTAGAATCAGCTGTATGACCCTGGGAGAATCACTTAAACCCTGTCTGTTTCAGTTTTCTCATTTGTGAATGAGTTGATCAAGGAAAAGGCAAACAACTCCAATGTCTTTGCCAAGAAAACCTCAAATGGGGCCACCAGGCACTTTACAGTGATTATCCCCTTTGATCCTCATCACAACCTTCAAAAGTAGCTGCTATTATTATCTCCATTTCACAAATGAGTAAACTGATGCAAACAGAGGTTAAAGTGATTTGCCCAGGGTCACACAGTTAGTAAGAATCTGAAGCCATATCTGAATTCAGGCTTTCAAGGAGATTTCATTGAAATCAAATTACTTGCCCAGGGGTCCTATCAATGATGTCAAAGCTGAGATGAGAATCTCCAATACAAGACAAACTCACTGCTCTGAAATTCTCTGAGCCTGTAATTCCATATATAGTATATTTCACTTTACCTGCATAGACAGACGAAGAAGGCTATTAGAGCAAGTGAACGGGTATTGACAGAGAATTGTATTTTTTCTTTTTTCATTTATAATCTCCCCTTTGTAGAATTCTGGAGAGCACAACCTGCTGTGGTCAACTGCTGTTTCAGTTTCCTTTGCAGATTATGTTATATATCTGCCCCTCCCTCGACCTTAGCTTGCCAAGAAAGGAATATCTGAACAATGAGACACTGTGCCATGGTAAACATATACCTCTTCTCACTTGGTTTGAAATTAGACTTTCAAAGGTTCTTACCTTGACCAACCATTCCCAAAGAGCCTTAGTCATAATTCTCTTTCAGTGGGGAATCATGACCCAGTCTAAATCATTTTTATTCCACATTTTTCAAGTGAACCATAATTTCTGAAAATGGACATACTGCTACGTACATTTTTAAAACACAGAAAACTACCATTGAGATGGCAGGGGGCATGGTAAAGACTTGGGGTCCTATCCCACTTCTGCTGCTGGCTATGAGATCATAGTTAAAGGTACTTAACCTCTGTGATGCTCCGTTTTTTCCTCTATAAAATAGTAATAATAAAATCCATAGTACTTACCTCAGAACATTGTTTTAAGGCTCAAATGAACTAATGTATATAAACTATTTTATAACTTTAAAGCATTAGATGAATGCTAGTTTTTTTAATTATATTTAGAAAGGACTTCCTTTCCAAAATCTGTGATCTTTTCTTTGCCAAGAAAATGGAAAATATATAAAATAATCATCACCACTGCCTTTGCCATCATAAAATAATTGGAAAGATAGATGTAGATATATGCATACACAGATATATACTTATATCTATGTACAGATAGATATATGTATCTGGGTGTGTATGTATGAATCTAGCTATGCATATAGCTGGGTAGCTAGGGGGCCCAGGGGATAGAGTATTGGGCCTGGAGTAGAGAAGACTCCTCTTTGTGAATTCAAATCTGACTTCAAACACTTACTAGCCTTGTGTCCGTGGACAAGTCACTTAACTTCATTTGCCTCAATTTCCTCATCTATAAAATGAGCTGGAGAAGGAAATGGCAGACCACCCTAGTATCTTTGTCAAAAAAAAAACCCAAATGGGATCATGAAGAGTCAGACACAACTAAAAGAAACAATTAAATAACATATATTATTAGATATATCTTTAGCACCAGCATTCACATCTAGTCTATCTCAAGCTCATAGTTTATTGCTGAGCATAGCATGGTTCCTGGTTAAATGAAGGCATTACTAATGATAATGTCAAAGCAAAAAACAAACAAACAAAACAAAAATAATGAGTGTCGTGCTCTTACAGAGGATGACAGTACTGACCCATTGGCAACAGGTCATATATTATTATATTTTTTTCATTAATGAGAAAACATTTGCAAGCCTCCTTGCTCATTATAGGGGATAAATTTGCAAGATGGCTGACTGACCTAGGGTTATGAAACAAAAAAGCAAACTAATTCATGTTAAGATTGAATAGGGATCTAGACATCTGTGTGAATCCAGTCAAAAGGGACAGGGAGGTATTTTTGGCATTTATAGCAATCACACTTGCAATTTAATTCCTCCAGGGCCCAACATAAATATAAAAATTATCAGAAAAGATTGATAAATAGAAACAAGCAAGATGTAGTTTCATATTGTTATGATTAAAATTATTTCAAGAGTGATTTTGGGTAAGAATTAGGCTAACATTATAATAACCAATAGATTGGTAGCTTAATGGCCCTCTGGATTACCAAAGACCCCAAAAGCGCTTTAGGCAGAACTATAAATAAAAGTGTTTTAGGAGCTCATTATTCAGTCCCTCTCTTGAATATTCCAAGACATCTCTAATTGGTAGATAGCTAAGTAAGAGGTGGTCCTATGAAACTAAGCACCCCTCCCCATCTCTACATGATAGAGGACCTTTAGGAAAAGAATCCCTGTCCCTTTCATTTATTAACCAAATGTTGTTAAAAGAAGGACATTCTCAATTCTAAAAAAGGAGAATCTCTGACCCAGAACCCTGACACAGGAATACATAAAATTCTCTCTAATCCATACCCTTAAGTAGAAATGAATATAATATACAAAAAATAAATTCTCACAACATACACAGACACACACATCTGTCTATGTCAAATGATGCCTTCTCTAGTGTGGAGAGGAGAGGTAGGGAGGGAGATACTTGGGACCTTTAATATAAGAAACAAATAAATGTATTTTTTAAAATTATATATCAGGTTTAGTTTTATAATAGACATATCAGAATTTTGTGGTATGGGGAAGGAGAAGGACATCTAGGTTGCACAATAGAGCATCAGCCCAGTAGTCAGAGAGACCTGAATTCAAATCCTATTTCAGATACTTACTGGTTGTGTGACCCTGGACAAGTCACTTAACCTTGTTTTTCACAGTTTCCTCATCTGTAAAATAAGCTGGAGAAAGAATGGCAAACCATTCCAGTATCTATGCCAAGAAAACCCTAAATCTGGTCAGGAAGCATCAGAAACAACTGAACAACAACAAAGGAATGAGCACCGGATTTAGGAATCACGGAATTTGTGTTTGAATCCTAGCTATGCTATTTATTTCCAGTGTGTAGTTCAGTTCAGTCCTGTCTAATTCTTCATGACCCCATTTGGGGTTTTCTTGGCAAAGATACTGGAGTGGTTTGCCATTTCCTTCTCCAGCTCATTTTATAGATGAGGAAAAGGAGGAAAAGGAGGCAGAGTTAAGTAGCTTGCTTAGCATCACATAGCTAGAAAGTATCTGAGTTCAGATTTGAATACAGAACCTCTGGTCTCTAAGTATGACTCACTCTCTACTGAGCCACCTAACTGCCCTGAGAATATTCTTTTGAAGGTCCTCAAACATCACAGAAATCCCAGGCTTGAAAATTATCTCAAAGGTCATTTTCTCCCAAGTATATTTGAATAAGAATCTTTTCTATGATATTCTAAACAAGATTTCATATAAATGAGGCCAAAAGTCCCTCAGTGACTAGGAACCTACCACCCCTCCAGGCTCCCTAGTGGAGCAGCTGGGTGGCTCAGTGGATTGAGAGACAGGCCTACAGGTGGGAGGTCCTAAATTCAAATATGGCCTCAGAAACTTCCCAGCTGTGTGACCCTGGGCAAGTCACTTGACCCCCATTGCCTACCCTTACCATTCTTCTGCCTTGGAGCCAATACACAGTATTGACTCCAAAATGGAAGGTAAGGATTTAAAAAAAAATGGGGGCAGCTGGATAGCTCAGTGGATTGAGAGTCAGGCCTAGAGTGCTCCCAGCACTCCTGGACAACTAATTATTAAGAAATTATTCCTTATAGTAAGGTGTCCCCATGAAGCCAAGCAAAATAAGCCTTATCTCTCTTTCACATGACAGTCTATTTAACTGTGGCAAATCTTCATCCTCTGAAGATGATTTAGAATTATAGAAAATTAAAGCTGAAAGGGACCTTAGAGTTCACCAGCCCACTTCCCTCATTTTCACATAAAGAAACTGAGCCCTATAAAGGTTTAAATGACCAGAGTTTTGAAACCATCAAGAGTCACTCAAGAGCCAAAAGTTGGAGTGACCAAATTGAACAAAATAATTTGGGGATAGTGGTAAGGTTTTTTTAGTGTCATGTAATAATAAGACTGATTTTCCCATGCAGCCCCTGATTCTGAAGCCAATTCCAGAAAAAGAATTTCAGAAATGTTTGAGCAGAGCTATCATCACTTGAATATGTAAATAGTATTATTGTCCAGTCATTTCAATTGTGTCAGACTCTTTGTGATTGATTTGGGGTTTTTTGGTAAAGCTACTGGGGTGCTTTGCCATTTCCTTCTCCAGCAAATTTTACAGATGAGGAAACTGAGGCAAAAAAGATTACATGATTTACCTAGAGTCATACATTTACTGTCTTGGGCTGGATTTGAACTCATCCCAGTACTCTATCCACTGTACCACTTTGTTACCTCTTGAAAGGGACAGTACTCATTTGTATGTTGGTATAGCAGAATGAGCCCTGGATAAGGATTGAGAAGACATGTCTCAAATTCAAGTACTTACTTATAAGCTGTGTAACTTTGGCCAAGCTAGTCAACTTCTCATTTTCTTCAGTGTTAAATAAAGAGGTTTGACTAGACAAGTCCTAAGGTACCATCTTGCTCTTATATCCTAGGTTCTAAGGTAGCTTCCATTCTCTAACATTCTGTATTTTAAGGTCCCTCTACCTCTAACACACTTCCAGCTCAACCATTCTGCTCTAACTCTCCTTTCTAGCACTAATATTCTATGATTCTGTAACCACTGGATACATATACTTTGTTACAAAACTAGTCACATGAATTTACAGATACACTTTTACCATTCCATTTTGCTAGATACAGCATTTAATCCATTCTGGGCAGCATCTGAAAGTGTGCTTATTTTCCTTTACATGCTATGGATTGTTCTCAAGTATACGAATTAAGTGGTAGAGGAGGGAAGAGGGGAGGGGAGGGAAAGAGTCTATTATAGAACAATAATGCTTCACTGAGTGTAATTACTCAAAGTTGGACTACATGGGTATTTTGTAAAAATAAAAGGGAGAAGGAAACCTTTCCACTTTCTGAGAAAGGATCAATGGGTCATTAAAGGTAAAGGGCCAAGAAATAATGCTTTGAATTCTATTTTTTTAATAACCTCACACAGCCTATAAGCACTGTCCCTTTCATATGCAGTTAATCTTTAAAGGAATGCCCATCCTACATTTCTCCAATGATCTAAATCCAACTCATTTTCAAGGACCCACCCAAGGCCTACTATTTCCATTTGTCTTTCCCTGAATCTTCCAACTTATTGTAACTTCTCTGTTTGAACTTCTTGGGACTGAGGGACCCATACAATTTAGAAATTAATTATAAATTATCTAATGTTGCTCTCTAATTATTTTAAGTATGTTTATCTTTATTTCTTACAGAAAAAGAACATTCCTCTTCCCCTGAATCCCCTAAAATGTCCAGATAGATACTGAACACACAATAGGCACATAGTAAATAGTATATGTATTAATCATATTGATTTGAATTTAGGAATTCATTCTTCTCCTGTTCTCAAAAACTATTAATCAACAAGCATTTATGAAGCAAATACTACATGCCAGGCACCAGAGTTAGAAAAACAAATGAGATAGTCTCTCTATCAAGTCCTATTTTACTTAAGGAAAAACAAAACAAAATCATGAGTATATAATTTTTTTAATCATGTCTATGTTTCCAGTCAGAGTAACCCTCTGGGAGCCCAGCTGTTATTTTTTACTAAAGACCCTTAAGGTCTTTAGTATATATAGTATGTAGGTCAAAATTCTCTATCAGTTAAAGCCATCTTTGGTTATTATTTTGGTATTTTCCTTTTCAGGCTAAGATTTTCACTTGTCATTATCAAGGATGAGAATGGTTTATCCATCAAAGACAATTAGCACCCTTCCCTTGGTGCAGAGGGATTTGCTTTATTCTTCTTGGCCCCAGAGCAAAGAGTAAAAGTTGCAAGAAGGCAGATTTCTGCTCCACATAAGGAAATACGTTTTTTTTTTTTAAACCCTTACCTTCTGTCTTGGAGTGTGTATTGGCTCCAAGGCAGAAGAATGGTAAGGGCTAGGCAATGGGGGTCAAGTGACTTGCCCAGGGTCACACAGCTGGGAAGTGTCTGAGGTCAAATTTGAACCTAGGACCTCCCATCTGTAGGCCTGGCTCTCAATCCACTGAGCTACCCAGCTGCCCCCTAGAAAATGCTTTTTAACATGAGAACTATCTCAAAGTAGAACTCATTGCCTGGAAGATAGTCAGTTTCCTCTTAAGATCTCCAAGTCTAGGGTAGACAGCATTTCATAAGGATATTGAATAGGGCATTACTATTCAGGTAGGAATTTGACTAGATGGTCACTGAAGTCCCTTTTGACTCTGAAATTCAGTGACTCTACATCAAGATTTGAATGGTAAAAAGTCTAGCATTTTAATTTTGCTAAATTGGGTATGATACTCAATCACAGAATTCTAGAGTGATGGGGAACCTTAGAGATCACCTAGCACAGATGGGGAAACTAAGGTTTGGAGAGGTCAAGAGACTTGTTGCAGCATTATAGAGTGGCTATTAGAGACAAGACAGAATCACAGAATTTAAAAGTTGGAAGAAACTTTAGCTGCCTTCTAGTCCAACACATACCTGGAAGGTATACCTACTGAAACATCCCAGATGAGTAGTCATCAAGCTTAAAGACTTGCAAAAAAAGGGAACTCGTCACCCCTGAGGCAGTTTGTTCTCCTTCTAGATAGCTCTAACTAGATGGTTCAGTGGATAGAGTGCTGGACTTACAGTCAGGAAGATTCATCTTGGTGAATTCAACTCTGGTCTTGGACCCTTATTAGCTATGTGTCTAGGGACAAGTCACTTAACCCTGTTTGCCTCAGTTTCCTCATCTGAAAGATAAGCTGGAGAAGGAAATGGCAAACCATTCCAGTATCCCTGCCAAGAAAGTTCCAAATGGGGTCATGAAGAGTTGGACAGAACTGACATGACTGAACAACTAATATAGGAATATTTTTGTTATGCTGAGACTAAATTTACCTGTTTTCAATTTCTAACCAATGCTCTGGTTCTGTCCTGCAATGCCAAACAGACCAAATCTAATACTCCTTCAACATAACAACCCTTGAAACACTTAAGAAACTATTATGTCCCCCTGACTCTTCACTTTCCTAGGCTAAGTATCTTTATTTCCATCAACTGATCACCTGACATGAATGCAATTCCTTTCACCATCCTGGTTGCTCTACTCTAGATACTCTCCAGATTATCCCTGCCACTCTCAAACCCTGATTCCTAGAACTAAATGCAGTTTCCAGATGTGATTTGGCTAGGGCAGAATACAGAGGGCCTATGCCCTTCTTATTCCTGGAAACTATGCGTCTCTCTTAGTGTAGCCCAAGACTGCATTAGCTTTTCTGGCTGCCACATCAAACTGCTGACTCATATTGAGTTCACAGTCCACTAAAACCTCCAGATATTTTTCAAGTAAACTGCTGCCATGAAGTTGATTTTTTTTTAAATCCCCAAAGACTTCCTAGCCCAGGGCTATTGCTGTAATCTTGTGTTGTTTTCCAAATACAATCATGTTCCATACTGAATTTAAATTCAATAAAAATGATCTGTTTTTCTATTTGGGTTTTTCATGTCTGCTCTATGGCCCTTCTATACCTTGCAATGAAAATCTACCTGGCAGGTGGTGATGCTACAGACAGCAACACCTGTGGCCGTCAGGGCTTGGCGGCTTCCTTAAGCTGGCTATATATACATACAGTGCTTCCTCAGTGGAGAAAAAAAGGATGATTCAACTAATCGATGCTAAGTATTGACTCAGCATCTGACATGTGCCTTAGCATTGCCTCCATATTTTAAAGAACAAAAAGAGAAGTAAAAAATATATCTGTTCTCCTCATCTTACTTAGTAGGTATGAAGGTGATCACTCTTTAATTAGGGAAAGATCACTTCAAAAAATTATGCTTGAGAAAAACAAATAACTACATTATATGAACCTGACATATAGTTATTGCAGGAAATTGAGTTTTAATGTGTTCTTGTCCAAAGAGGGCAGCTAGATTGTGCAGTGGATAGAATGTCAGATCTGGAGTCAGGAAGACCCAACCTCAAATCTGGCTTCAGACACTTACTAGTTTCATGACCTTGGGCAAGAGACTTAACCCTGTTTGACTTGATTTCCCTATTTATAAAATGAGTTCGAGAAGGAAATTGCACATCACTCCAGTATCTTTGCCAACAGAACCCCAAATGAGGTCATGAAGAATAGGACATGACAACAACAAAGCCATAGTGATGCCCCTTTCTTTTTTCCTAAGTACTAGGTACTTTCTTAAAAGCTCAGATTTCAGGGCTAAAGAATACTTACTGTTGCATCATCAAAAGCTGCCCTCCAAAACTGCCAGTTAGAGGAAAGGGGTCCTTTACTATAGCATCAGAACAAGGGCAAATATGATTCAGGAGACACTCATTTCTGTGACCTTGAGGAAGTTATTTCTCTAATACCTTTGTTTTTCCAACTGAAAAATGAGAGGACTGGCATATGATCCCTAAAGATACTTTCTATTTCTAAAATTTTAAAATTCCATGAGTCCTTCTATAATACTGGTTCTGTATTTGGAATTCATATACATGATATCATCTAGTTCTCTTAGCTTCATCTTACTTAGTAGATAGATATACTGGGGATTACTTGGGGATCACCATTATAGGCACAGAGTGAGACATAAAGATTTTACAGTATCTAATTACTATGTTTCAAGGGGCATCACTTTACTCTTAGGGTATTTGAATGGATGTAACAATGAGCTGTTATCACAGAGTTCTACTGTACTGGTATTGATCAAATGTAAGTTGTGGCACCTTTTTAAAAGGGAAAATTGGAGGCAGCTGGGTAGCTCAGTGGCATTAGAGACAGTAGGTCTCAGGTTCAAATCTAGCCTCAGACACTTTCCAGCTGTCTGACCCTGGGCAAGTTATTTAACCCCAATACCTAGCCCTTACCACTCTTCTGCCTTGGAACCAATACACAGTATTGATTCCAAGATGAAAAGTAAGGTTTTATTAAATAAAAAAGGAAAACTGTTTAACCACTGGAGAGTTTTCTTTTTAGCATATACTGTTGGGCTAGCATCTTTCTCAAATATGAACATTCCAAATCACACTAGGGAATTGACTCTAATGTAAACTCTGGATTTGCTAGCACTTCTTGTATAACTTCTACTTAGATTCTCTTTTTAAAATTATGCATTTTGCTGCATATTTGAATACTTTAAAATATTATGTGAAACAGGAAGAGAATGAAAAGAGAACTAGACAATGGGAGCCCAAGTTCTAGTCCCCACTAATCAAAATGACCTCAAGCAAGTCACATCAGTTCACAGGGTCTCAATTTTCTCTCTGTAAAACAAAGGGACTAAGCTATGATCCCTTCTAGTTCCCATATTTTGTGCTTTAATTTTTAATAATCTTTGTTTTAAGGTCAATTCAGATACTACCATTCTATGTTCTAAGGGCCCTTTCAACACTAAGATTCCATGTTCTAAGATCAGTTTCAGCTAGAATATCCTTTATATGCTCAAATGTCTATTCTGGTTCTAATTTTCAATAAGTTTGTATTTGTTGCTGATCTTTGGGGAATATTGTTCCAATGTTTTGTTTTGTTTTTAATGTTAACTATCTTCTATCACTATATGTGTCTGTATACACATATATTAACTTTCATTCATCCCAAAGATTTTTGGTATCTTGAACTTGCATATTCCAGAATACGTGTTCTCTATTTTATTTTATTTTATTTTATTTTTAAACCGTTACCTTTCATCTTGGAATCAATACTGTATATTGGTTCCAAGGCAGAAGAGTGGTAAGGGCTAGGCAATGGGGATTAAGTGACTTGCCCAGGGTCACACAGATAGAAAGTGTCTGAGGCCAGATTTGAACCTAGGAACTCCCACCTCTAGACTTGGCTCTCAATCCACTGAGCTACTCAGCTGCCCCTCTATTTTAAATAAAGCCTGATGTATTAAAACCTAAATTTATAAAACAGATAAGTTGGGATATTGTTATTTGTTTTATAAAAATATAAACCATAAGATTCCTTTAAATAATAAGTTAACAAACATTAGAAATGCTATTTGACCTTTACAAAATTTGAATTAAAACCAAACTAGAACCCAAAAAATAGAAGTTAAAAGGAGAAAAACGTCAAATTAATAACAGAGAGAATAAGCTAATAATCAGAGCTCTCAAAAATGGATAAGTTGCCTTTAGAGTATGCTTGTTACCTATCAATAAAGTACTTTATTCTGACATTTAAGAGCTTTTTTAGGTTTTCTTCAACTTACTCCTCCAGTTCTAGTTCATACATAGCCAATAGAATATAAACTCCTGGGAAGAAGGGACTACTTTGTTTGTTTTTATATTCCCAAATCCTAACATAATGCCTGAAACATAGGGTTGCTTAATAAATGCATGTTGAATGGATGAATAAATACTTCTCCCCTTCCCATATTCTATGTTACAGCTAAACTGGACTATTCATCCTCTTCTTCCCTCTTCAGCCTTCCTACCTTTTACCCTATTCCCATCCCTAGAAATTTTCTCCCTCCCACTCCACCTTCCATCTCCATTTTTCAAAATTTCTTCCTCCCTTCAAGGACCAACTCAGGTTCAACCTTCATTATTGATTGGTTGAAGGAACTCGGAATATTTAACCTGTAAAAGGGAATACTAAATGTCAACATGAGAACAGTCTTTGAGAACCTGAAAGGCTGTCTTGTTACAAAGAGAGTCAATATGTTCTTCCTGGCCTGAGGGGGTAGATCTTAGAGAAAGAAGCAGAAGCTGCAAGGTAACACACTTGAAAGCTTGGTGTAAAGAAAAACTTTGAAGCACTGAGAGCTATCCAAAAACAAATGGGGATGCCTTGGGTGATAGTGGGTAGCTCCTCATTACAACTCTTCAAGCAAAGGCTGAATGCCCACTTATTGGGTATATTAGAGGAAATGCTCACACAAGATCAGGCTAAGTGTTTGCTCTTTGTGTCTTTCTCTGTGTTTCTAAAAGGCTCTGTCCATCTCTCTGGTTCTCTCTGTCTCTCTCTCAACAGGGTTTCTCTGTCTCTCTCAGACTGAAAGTGTGAGTCATTCATCTGCTCCATCTTGCTCTGATCAGTATGGGAAAACTTTGAACCTGCTCCACTCCCAACTTGGTTTGCCCTTCTTTAGCTAATCTGGTAAACCCTGTTCCATAAGACTTACCATATTCACATTCAATGTAGGAGCTGACACCCAATTGATTTAGTCTATTGTAGCTCAGAACTCCTGAGCTCAAGTGATCTAGTAGCCTCAGATTACTCCAATAGTAGAATAAACAAGACTGTTATTCTTGAATACTTTGGAATAGAAATACTCTGAGGTCTTTTTCAATTCTGTGAATATATGACTTACACAAGAACATTTATTGTCATTTTGATTTCTGCCTAATTTCTTTAAGGAAACATGAGCATTCAAATCTGGCCTCAGACAATTCTTAGCAGTGTGACCCTGGACAAGTCACCCCCAATTACCTACCCCTTACTGCTCTTCTACCTTGAAACTGATACATAGGATCTATTCTAAGAGAGAAGATTGTTGTTGTTTTTTAAACATGAGAAAATATATATTTCCTTTTATTAAAAAAAAAAAGCCCAAACACCAGGAACATTTTATTTAACATCTTAGCAAATAAGGCCTTTGCTGAAACTATGAATATTTTTTATCAAGTAAGGAGTTTCTTAAAAATAAAAATCTGGAATAGTTAAGTTAGCCTCCAGCATTCTTTGTGTCACTAATAATAATTATTGCTCACATATGTAAGTCATTTTATAGTTTACAGCTAAGTACCACAATAGACTAAGCACCAAACTGAAAGGACTGGGTTAGTCTTGGATCCAACACTTCCCAGTTATTTGACCTTGGAAAAATCAACTGACTTTTCTGATTCGGTATGTCAATATCTTCACATATACAAAAAGGCATTACTCACCCAGAATACTGGAGTGAGGGAAGGGGTCCTAAAGATGACTAGGTCCAACTCCCCTTATTTTTAAAAATATCAGAAATCAAAAACAACTTGCCCAAGATCACGTGGAAAATAAATGGAAGGGTCAACCAGTGAAATGAGTTCTCCCAACTCCCAGGCCAATGATATTTCTGCTTTCCTATACAGGGTGTGGCAAGAAAAATCCTTTGTAAATCTTAAAATGTTATATGAATGTGCTATTCTTTTGTTTTATTGTTTGGTAGGAAGTACAAATGTTATTGTACTTGTTATTGTTATTGGAGTTGGACAAACTGAGGCCTGGAAAAGTCAAGTGACAATACAATAAATAAATAAAAATAAAATAAAATAAAAAGTTAGCTTTTTGGTTGACTTAAGTCCAAGTCTTTTCTTTTTCTACTTCCAAGTCTATTATGTCTACTATATTGTTCTTCATTATTGGTATGAAATTACTTCTTTAATTAGGTCACAACCAAGGAGTAAATTTTATGTTTACTGGAAGACAACATTTGCATCTATTTTGTGGGAATATGAAGGTTTTTTGTTTTTTGTTTTGGCTTTAATCCACTTTATACAATAATATTATTTTCTGAGTACTTCAGTTCCCTGGTGGCACTTGTTTTGGAATTAGGTTATTCATGTAGGGAGCTTGGATGTCAGTCAACAACCATTATTAAGTACTTAATATGTACTAGGCACTGTGCAAAACAGTGTGGAACAAAGAGAGCCAAATTCAGTCCATGTTCTAATGGGGGAGACAACATATAAATAACCATATATTATATAGAGATATACAGAGTAGAGAGAAGATCTAGGACTCTAGCCATTAATGTGCTGGTAAATGTTAAACAACAGGCTAGGGGGACAGTGTAGAATGTAAACTCCACATTTAAAAAATTTTAATTTGTACTATTAACACTGTCTCCACGTTAAATCTGGATAATCAACAAACTAATACATCAAGCTCTAAATTGTAGCATTTACTGATTTCTAAAGTTTAATAGCTCACAATGGAATGTTAGCAAGTCACTCACTGATTTGAGGGGGCTCCAACACCCTCTTGGCCCTGTTCTCCACCATCAACTTTTAAGGCTTTAAATTTAAGCCTATTTCTCTTTAAATTATGCCATACTCATATCCAAAAAATTTTTTTTGCTGTTTTATGTGCATGTATGTATATATATATGTATATATATATATGTATGTATAATTAACTTGGAATGTAGGTGGAAGCTTATGTATATCTGAGTTTATTTAAAAATTTCAAAAGTGAAGTAGTAGGATAGAAAGTTGGCCTTGGCTCTAGTAAGATATGGGATCAAGTCCTATCTTGGACACATATGGGCTATTACCCTGGAAAGTTAACTATAGTCTCTCAGTGCTTTTTGATACTATTAAGGGGCAAAGAAAGTGACAATCTGCATTAAAAGGAGTTTATAATGTGAGAGTTTCCTTACACCAATGAAATCATAGGAACAGTCCCTATCCCTATGTAAGGTCTTGGGGAGTAGGAATTATATTGCTCTTTGAACTTAACTGCTTGATATTTATTAGGTATTTGGTAAATGTTTGCCCACTGACTGAAAACATAGCTGCCTACTGGAAAAACTGGAAAACGGTATGCAGAAACTAAGTATAGACCAATATCTCACACCTAAATACCAAGATAAGGTCAAAATGAGTACATGATTTAAACATAAAAGGTGATACTATAAGTAAATCAAGGAAACATAGAATAGTTTACTTGTCAGATCTACGAAGATGGAAAAATTTATGACAAAACATGAGACAAGTAAAAATTATAAGATATAAAATGAATAATTTTGGTTATATTAAATTTAAAAGATTTCATACAAACAAAACCAGTGTAACCAAAATTAGAAGAGAAACTACAAACTAGGGAGAAAATGTATAATAAATTTCTCTGATGTGTCTTATTTTTCAAATCTATAGAGAACTAAGCCATTCTTTAATTGACAAAAGGTCAAAGGATATGAACAAACAATTTTCAAATGAAGAAATTAAAGCTATCAATAATATGAAAAAATATTCTAAATCATTCTTGATTAGAGAAATACAAATTAAAACAAATCTGATGTAGCTCCTCACACCTTTCAGATTGGCCAATATGAGAGTAAAAGGAATGAAAATAATGTGATAAATGTCAGAGATGAGGGGTCAAAATTGGGACACTAATGCATTGTCGGTCGAGTTGTAAACTGGTCCAACCATTAGAGAGGGCAATTTGGAACTATGCCCAAAAAGCTATAAAACAATGCATACCCTTTGATCTAGTAACACCACTACTACTTCTGTATACTAAAGAGATTTAAAAAAAAAAGTGAGGAGGAAGGAACTACTTGTACAAAAATATTTATAGCAGGCTTTTTTATGGTGGCAAAGAATTGGAAATTAAGGGGATGTCTATCAAATGGGGACCAGCTGAACAAATTGTGGTATATGATGGTGATATAATACTATTGTGCTATAGGAAATGATAAAAAGGATGATTTCAGAAAAAGCCAGAAAGACCTACATGAACTGATACAGAGTAAAATAAGCAGAACCTGGAGAACATTGTATGCAGTAAAAGCAATATTGTGGAATGATCAGCTGTGAAAGACTTAGCTATTCTCAGCAATACAATGTATAATTGGAAATTCTTGAATCCCTAAAAACTACATTACCCAAAATTCTTTTCTGTATTACCTAGAATCCTTTCCCCTTTTCCAGTGTTCTTGCATTTGCCTGATTGGTTATAAGTTGGCTGTACTCCTCCCTCTCTCTCTTCTTTTCATAAGTGGGCTGGGTTAGCACCTTTTTTAGCTAGTTCTTTTTTACTTTCGTTATTATTAATAAATCTTATAAATATAATACTTTAGTTCTTGTACATTAATTTAAAAACCCATTGTTATGGACAACCACTTAGGGATACGAATTCTTAAAATTTTTGAGAAGATAGCCTTGCAGTAAAGATAGTCAGTTTACCCAGTCTCCACCTATCACCAGGACCTGATGGCCAGGTCTCCCTGTGCTTGAGTCAGAGCTCCACCCACTACAGCTGCTGCTGCCACCACCAACCACAAGAGCCTGGGAGCAGTTTCTCCTTCCCCTGCCTGAGCTGTTCCACTGCCACCTCCCACTTCTATCTCTGATTTGAGTCTCTACACAGAGAGTGAGACCCAATCCTTTCAAACCCCTCCTCCTCACATGGGTTTTTGAGCCTTTGCTAGCCATTTTTCTGTGTGGAGAAAAGAAATCCCATCCCTTCTAGTTTTTAAGTAGATTTTTTTTAAGCTGACCCTAGACTCATAGTTGAGAAGGTTCAAGGTTTTTCACAGGGAGGGCAGTGAGTACAAATCAGTGGATTTAAAGTCAGTTTGAGGAACAAGCCTGGTTTTTCCTTCTCTCAACTCAAAACACCAAACCAAAACATCATTCCTTCATATGTAAATAAGATATTGTTCTCCCTCAAAGTTTTGCCTCCTAACTTGTTTACTCCGTTAACAGACCTCATTCAGTGTCTCTTTTTGAGGAATAATGGTCCATTTCCAAAGGGACTTATACAGCTCATGCAGCTTACAGCTTTAGGATGTGTTTTCTTACTTCTGATCCTGGAGGTTTTTGTGCTGATTAGATATCTTGCATTTGAGAGTTTGACTAATCTTAAATTTTGAGGGAAAGATATATCTCCCTATATCCCATTGTCATTTTGGCCTGCACAGTTTCTGTACCACATCCCATAAGGGATTTCTTCACATCCTGCCCACTGCATGTATAAGGAACTTAAGAGGAGTGACAGAAGAAATCTAAATGGATAATACATATGGGGGAGGGGAAGAACCTTACTGGGATTTGGAGGTGAATTTTAAGCCTTTTCCATTGTTTTATTTGCTAACCATCTTTAGTCTGTTCCCCTCAAGACAGTAAACAAGTCTATTGGAATTGGTGAAAAGGATTTTGATTTCACTGACTATGACATTGCTGACTGCTTTAAGGTGTAAATTTTAAAAAGTTTATCTGTATTAATCTAATCAATATCTTTCAGTTATACTGAAGCATTTTAAGCTACTATGTTTTGCCTATATTGATCTATAATTTGTACCTCTGCTGAAGAACAAAATATCATTGTAAAAGCCCATGAACATCTTGCCCAAACCTTGTCACTAAATCCATCGAAGATCACATGTTGTCTTAAAAGTCTTTTCTGCCTTTTCAGCCTTTGTTAATTGTCACATAGATGCTGATGGAGGAATTTCATCAAAACTGGTTACAAGTGTATACAACTTTTGGAGAATTTAATGAGTTAAGAATTTAAATTGTAATTTTAAGAGGTCTTCAGAAATGATTTTAGATAATTAGTGGTTTCTGAATGGATGATGATATTTTCATATACATATATATGAAAATATCTATCTATCTATCTATCTTTATCTCTATATATCTATATCTATATATATATCTATATATATATATCTATATATAATGTTGTATTAAAAGTAGAGAACCAAATAGAAATTCCTATCAAAAGAGGTTTTATATAAAAGCAGGAAACCAAAAAGAGCTTCTGCATAACTCTAATTTACTTCCACCAGAACAATCTATATTTCTTGGTGATATTATAGACTCCAAATAGACTTTCCTCAACAATACAGAGATTTGTTTTTTGCTAGACTCTTCTGCAAAATTTTGAAATGATGGCAATAATATGCTTTGTTTAAAAATATCTTTGCCAAGGTTGAAAGAATTATTACATCTATAAATATTGTGACAAATATCCTTCAGTTCATAGATTTCTAAAATGTCATACAGCAACTAATGTGAAATATGATAGTGTGTTTGCTATTGTAATTTACTGGGCTGTTGTGAATTTTGGGGACTTTTCTACTTCTTTGAATGTGCATAATCTACTATATTACTATTTTATTCTGAAAATCATTTGCACTCATACAGTGGTTCATGGCCAAGTTAAAAAGGAAATAAATCTCATTTTGGGGTGAGAAACCTTTGTATTCTACCTCTCCTTGGCTGACACAGTGTGTCACTGATTGTAAGCAATATATTTTTGATTTTTAAAACTTTTTATTATAGTTTTTCCTTGCATGTGCAATACAGTATTTGAGTTTTAATTTTTCTCTCCATTTTGTATTTGAAGCACATGTCAACTGTATCATTTAAAATCTGTTACCCTAAAAAAGAACTACATTTCCTGGGACCCCACTGACATCCTGTCATTACATACTTCCTGTAGACAGAGGATATTAGGAGAGGATGGGGAGATTCCCGCCTCTTTCTTTGGCATGATGCAGCGAACGTGGTGGCTACAGTAAGGTGGGATTTTGAAATGGCTAATCAGCCATGTGCATGTGGTCTTTATTTTGTACCCTCTTTATTTCCTTGATTTCTAATATCATTTAATAAACCTCTAAAGTATAGTATTTTTGTTATTAAGATATAATTTTAAATTTTACAATTGGAGACCCAGATGAGACAAGAAAAACTTTCAATTTTTTTTAAGATAGCCTAGAAAAAATTTTAAGTCACTTTTCTCCAGCCAAGGCTTTTCACCATCCCCCTCCTCCATGAACTCTGAGAGGACTACAAACTCTCTACCTGAGCTGCTACCCTGCTCCTGCCAGTTTGTATGTTTGTTTTTATTTTTGCCTGGTTGCCCTCCCTATGGGCCTAGCTGTTTTCAATTTGAGTACTATTACACTCTGCTTGAGCCCATATTCCTCACTTTCTCTCTCTGGCCCCCAGCAATTCTACTCCTGATCTCCAGCCCTGCTCCTACTACTGCTACTGATTTCACTCACTCCAGCTACTAATTCCCAATAGCCTGCTTCTTGCTCCTGCTCCTGCTCCTGCTGGCAGTCTAGCCTCCTGGGTTTCCCAGACATCCATTCTTGACCTTCTTGATCCTGTTCTCTCATCCTCCTGCTCTGGCTCCACAGTCCCCGGGCCCCCTGGCTGATCTTGCTGGGTTGCTGATTGCTGCCTTGGAGAAGTTAGGATTCTTTGGAGCCCCTCTTCAGGGCAGATGGTAAAAAAAAACAAAAACAAAAACAACTGGGGTGTCTTTGTCCTTAGGCAATGATTAGCCTCCTAACTCTGGCTGGGGAAACTAGTGTTTTACCTTGGGGGTGGGGGAGAAGGGAAGATAGAAGTTACTCTTCCAAACAGGAAGTTGATACAAACATGGCATACTCTATGAAAGAGCAGTACCATGTCTATTTCATACAGCTTCTAACATTCATGAGTTCACTGATCCTTTCACTTCTCTTGCCTGAGATTCAGGGGAGAAATTCATCTCCCTACAACAAACCTTTGCCATTTGGGCCTACCCAATTTGAGATTCCTAAAACCCATGTTCTCCTTCGCTATTGGAAATCCCACAGTATTGACAAAAGAAATCTGAATGGATAGAGAAATAAACTTTAAACAATCTAGAGATGGAAATTTCAAGCTTTTTCGGATTCCATTTTTTAATGAAAGTCTCCATATCTTATTGTATTTTGCTGATTGTTTTGTTTAAAATTTAATTTTGATGTTTTTAGCTCATATATTAATATATTCGATACTATTCTGTTACACTGAATCAATTTAATCTACTGTGTTTTAACTACTGTTATATTCTGTTACCTCTCCCCTATGACTACTGAACAAAATATTGTAAAATATTGTAAAAGCCCATAAAAAGTCTTCCACCCCCCCATTTTAGCTTTATAAATTGTCACATAGAGGATGGATGGACTTCATCAAAACTGATTACAATTGTATAAAAACCTTTGGAAAATTTAATGAGCTAAATATCTAAAATTGATTTTAAAGGGTCATCTCAAATTGATTTTAAGGGGTCTTTAAACATGATTTTTTAGAATTTTTTTTCAACATCTCTGAGTGATCTGTAACAAGAGGTAAAGAATCCATTTTAGTAGGTGAAATAAAACACTATTATAATCTCCACCTCCTACATTTGTAAAAATGTGAATGGATAGGACATTATAGTCTCATACCAAAGGTGCTGGGAAGTTGATCCCAGGGCATGGTACCCCTGAATGGCTCCCAAGAAGGGAGCATCTCTCATTTATAACTCCTCAGCTTACTATACCCTTCCACCAAAATGATCCCTAGATTCTTGGTGACATTTTTAGACCCAACATCAACAGTACAGAGGTTTGATTTTTCTAGACCCCTCTGCCATATTTTTGTAATGATGGCAGTAATAGCTTTTTAAAAATATCTCAGCCAAGGTTGAAACATTGCTACACCTGAAAAACTTGTGACACGTATCCATTAGCTTCTAAGGTTTCTTTTCTTTAAATGTCATATAGCAGACTCATGTAAAATATGATAGCAGGTTTGTTTGCTATTGTCATTAAATGGGCTATTATAACTTTGGGGATTTTGATACTTTTTGAATGTGCATTATGTGCTGCACAACTGTTCTTTATAACAAACTGTTACTTTGTGAAAATCATTTGCTTGCACTCACAGTGGATCATGGCCAGGTTTGAAGAGGACATGGATCTCATTTTTTTTTTTGGTAGGAAACCTTTGTGCTTTACCCTTCTTTAGCTGACACACTGTGTCAATGATAAGCTATATAGTTTTGATTTAAAACAATTTTATTGTGTTGATTGCATGTGAAATATACTATTTCAGTTTTATTTTTCCTCATCATTTGTATTTGAAGCACATCAACAGTATTCAGAAGATTTTTCTTTACCTTTTTCATTTTGTAGTACCCCAAAAGTGTTAGACAATAAAAATGCCATTGACTGTTTAAAAAAAAAAACTTATGGGACTTTGCTTAATGATTCTGTCTGATTCCAGGAGAAGGGAACAAAAGAGCCATTATACAGTGACAAGGAGCACAAGGTCAAAAGGGACCAAACCAATCCAGGAAGGATTGATGAACTTCTAAGCCAATATGAAAAGAATTTGAATCATGTGAGAGACTTGAGGTTGCAGCTGTTTAACATATGTTAATTGGAGGTCTTCCTTGTATCTAAACTCCTTGTGAAATACTCACAGATAAGTACCAAAGTTTGGTTATCATCCTGGCTCTCCCTGTCCCTGAGAGTGAAGGTACACTCAGACGAGGGAATAATACTTTCCTATCACTCAAAAATCTAGTGCTTTTTCTCTTTTATAGTATGGCAACTTCCTGTAGTTTTGGCTACAAATGGGTAAGTGAAATATTGCTGCATTTTGTCCTACAAACTTATGGGGTAGAAATTTCTTTAATTGGACCCTGATTCAAGGACTGGTTATAAATCTGTTTTTCTTTTACTTAGAATTTTTATACATAAGACTTTGATAGTCTATGTTTCATCCAGAAATTATCTTTTCTTTTTTATTTGAAATTTTTTTGATGGTTTTGATTTCTCTTGCCAATTGATTCATGCACCTCATAACTCAGCCACGCGTTCCTAAATTATCCCTGTGTTTTTCAACACCCTCTTCAGGAGGGAATGCATAATTATTCTAAATTTCAAAGTTTAAATTCTTTTTGAGAGTAATTTTAGGTTAAGAAACATACTACCTCTCCGAATCCAGAAAGTGAATTGTTTGGAGAAGGCACCATGAAGATGCCTACACAGACAATATGCTGCACCAGAAGATCCAGAGTGAACTTTGGGATGTGGTGATTTGAACTGTGTGGGGTTGAATGCATTTGTTCTGTATGTATACTCTTATGCCGAAGGGGCCTGCCCCCTAACTAGCTTTCTGTCGATGCGCCTAGCAATTATTGGTTTTGTTCTCTTTTCCTCTTATCCTCAAATTATTGTAATTTCAAAGTTGGTTTTATTTATAAGACCCATTGGAGAGATTAGTCTTCCATGGGTCTCAGGGGGAATGTATGATTGAAAATCTGTTAGCCTAAAGAAGAACTATATTTCCCAGGACCCCACTGACTTCCTGTCATTACATACTTCCTGTAGATAGAGGATAGTAGGAGAGGACAGGGAGAGTCCCGCCTCTTTCTTTGGCATGATGCAGTGAACATGGTGGTGGCAGTAAGGTGGGGATTTTGAAATGGCTAATCAGCCATGGGCATGTGGTCTTTATTTTGTACCCTCTTAATTTCCTTGATTTCTAATATCATTTAATAAACCTCCTAAAATATAATATTTTATTATTAAGATATAAGTTTAAATGTTACACAAGATTTTCTTTAACTTTTTTGATTTTGCAGTAATAGAAGTTTAAAATACATTTGTTCTAATATTAATGCATACCAAAAAACCTTTAGACTATAAAAATGATGCCATTGATTATTTAAAAATTATGGGACTTTACTTCATGATTCTGTCTGATTCCAGAAGAAGGAAATACAAAAAGAACCACTGTATAGTGCTAAAGAAGCACAAAACTACCTGCATAGTGCCCATCGAGCACAAGGTCAAAGAGACCAAATCCTAGTAGGGTTGATAAGATTTTGAGCCCAGAAAAGAGAACTTGAACTTGTTTGGGGTTCAAGGTTGTCTGTTTGACATATGTCAGAGGCAGGATTTCCTCTGAGCTCTATAAAACATCTCACTTTGGCTCCATCCTGGCTCCCATTTGGTACTAAAACCTAGTCCCTTTTCTGTCTTTCATAGTGTGGCAAACTTTCTGTAGTCCTGACTACTGATTGGGTAAATGCATAGTTTCTGAAATCATTTTAATTGGGCCCTGATGCAAGAACCTGTTATAGGTTTGTTTTTCCTTTACTTAGATTTTTTTAGACATAAGACTTTGATATTTTATATTTTATACACAGGTTATTTTTTCTTTTTTGTTTGGATTTTTTGATATTTTGGATTTCTTTTGCAAATTAATTCATATACCTCATAACTCAGACATGCATCCCTGAGTGATCCCTGTGTTTGTTATTATCCACCTCAGGGGGGGGATTCAATGACTGCTGTCCTTTGGCTTTGACTAGAGAGCTGCCTCTACCACAGGGACTATGTTATAGTTATGAACTTTGATTTGAATTTGAGCAGTTTTAGGATAAGAAACTTGCTACCTCCCACAATCCAGAAGGTACTATGAAGATACCTACAGAGACTACATGCTGCACTGGAAGATCCAGAGTGAATTTTGGGATGTGAATCAAACTATGGAGGGTTGAAATGCTTTTGTTTTGAATGTATACTCTTATGCCAAAGGGGACTGCCCCCAAATTGGCTTTTAGTCAACCTAATAATCATTGGTTTTGTTCTCTTTTCCTTTTATCCACATATCATTGCAATTTATAAGTTAGTTATGTTTCCATGATCCTTTTGGGGAGAGTAGTCTCCCAATAGGATCACAGGAGGATTGTATAGTTGGAAATTCTTGAACCCCTAAAAACTACATTGCCCAAAATTTTTTTCTGTATTACCTAGAATTCTTTTCCCTTTTCCTGTGTCCTCAAGTTTGCATGATTGGTTATAAGTTAACTGTAACTCCTCTGTCTCTTTCTTCTTTTCACAAGTGGGCTGAGTTAGTACCTTTTTAGCTAGTTATTTTATACTTACATTATTATTAATAAATCTAATACTTGAGTTATTATATATTAATTTTAAAACTCACAACAGTGATAAAGAACAATTTTCAGGGACTTATGACAAAGAGATCTATTCATCGCCAGAGAAAGAACCATTGGAGTCTGAATACTGATCAAAGCATACTATTTTTAACTTCACTTTATTTGGATTTTTATTTTGGGGTTTTGGTTTTATATGATTATGGATTTATATGACTTGCAAAAATTAAGAATATGGAAATATGTTTTATATGACTATACATCTTTAACCCATGTCAAATTGCTTACAATTTATGAGAAAGGAGAGGGAAGGGAGGAAGGTAGACAATTCGGATCATATTACTTCAAAAAACTTATGTGGAAAATTATTACATGTAATTGGTTAAATAAAACATCATTAAAAAAGATAAAAGAAAACATAGTTGTAGGGGCAGCTGGGTAACAGAGTGAATAGAGAGCCAAGTCTGGAGTTAGGAGGACATTGGTTCAAATGTGACCTCAGACTCTTCCCAGCTGTGTGATAATCCAGTTGCCTAGTCCTTACTGCTCTCTTAGAATTAATACTTAGTATACTTAATATCGATTCTATTTTTGTTCTTTTTTAAACCTTTACCTTCCATCTTGGAATCAATACTGTGTATTGGCAATAGGGGTTAAATGATTTGTCCAGGATCAGACAGCTAGGAAGTATCTGAGATCACATTTGAACACAGGACCTCCCATCTCTAGGCCTGGCTCTCAATCCACTGAGTCACCCAGCTGCCTCCTCTTAGTATTGATTCTAAGACAAAAAGGGTTGAAAAAAAAAAACAAAGTTCACTCCTCAACTGCATAGAACTCAGCTATCTGGTAACCTCACTATACGTAACATAGGCAAAAAATTGGAATCCTTCCCCACAAAAGCATTTGAGAAGCCACAACACAAGTCACAAAATTCATGCATTAAATTATGCTTATTTAAGGTGCTCTTGGAAAACCCATGGGACACTTATTAGGAGCCTGTTTACTCTTTCTTTATATACAATTCCAATGAATACAGTAACTAGATTCCATTGTACAAAGCCAATTTTAAGTAGAGAGAAAGTACTCATGGCTAACACTTAACAGCAAGAAAGCAGTAAGAAAAGACTAAAAGCTTTGTCATGTGGGGAGCCATACCTCCATTAGCCCCTAAGAGCATTGTCATCATTAGGCGACCCTTAGTTGGTTGGACTATGCTCAATATCCTCTGTTTTAAGAAGGCAGAGAAGGTTGAACAATATTTTAGGAATAGGAGCACTATACCAAGGGACCAAATTTTAAGAAGAATTTAAAGGTGGGACTAAAAGCCTCATCTATACCAGCAGTGTGGCTCTCCAGATTCCCTCATTCTCTCTAGATCCCAAATAGATTTTTCTTTTTTAAGTTTGTGGATATCAGTCCTTTTTACCTGACTGAATTACCATCCCTTTGTGGCCTTAATGGTCTTGACTGAACCTTAGACTGGGAGATAGGTTTATATTTCTTTGAAACCTAACTGATTTTTGGTATTTGTTACAGTCTTGTGATATAGACAGGCAAAGCCGAGGACAGTCATAGAGAAACATTTAGGACCCTCTGGTAGAGGAGCATTCATTCAGTCACTAATTCATTTAACAAATATTTATTAATTGCCTGCTATGGGCATGACATTCTGCTAAGCACTGTGGAGATACAATGTTCACAAAGGCCACAGTCTCAGGCCTCACACAGCTTTAATGTATGTAGCTAATGGGGGGAAGTTGCCAAGTTTGTGGTCTCATTCTAAAGCAAAACTGTGTCCTACTATTCCCACCCCCTTCTTCCTTTTTCCAGTCAGCTTCTCACTGCTGGATGCAATGAGTTTGATTTTAGCCTACAGAAAACAGTTGGAGTAGCAAGAAAAGAGCTCTATATTCATGACCCAAGTGAATTCCATGGTCCCTTGAGGATTTAGACCATTTCCATTAAAGATGCTGCCATTACTGGAGAGAGAGAGAGAGAGAGAGAGAGAGAGAGAGAGAGAGAGAGAGAGAGAGAGAGAGAGATGTGCCTGTATGCATGCAAGACCAGCTGTCAGAGAGGCAGATTGAGCTCAAGAATTTATAAGCAAGAGAGAATTGTATGGCCCCCAGATGGTGGTGACATTCAATCACAACTGACCTAGGGTGGTTTAAACTGGCAATAGGCTTTATCTACCATAATCAGTGCCCTGGGCCACCCCATCATCAATCCTGGAAACTGAAGCCACTGAATAGCATTTACTGAAAAAGGGTGTCCTCCCCTTTGAGATTAACAAAACCAAAATGCATATAGTTAAGATAGGATTTCTTGCCTATGATAAATTTACTGTGTCTGTACAATTATTCAGATTAATAGGTGGCAGCTTACTGATTTGAATAAGCTATGGGTTGGTTTTTTTATTTTTGCCAGCATCTAGGATCTTGACATTATCTGGTTCTTATGCGAAGACTAGTCATTTCTGCATCATATTTCTTTTAATGTAAAGTGGATAACAACAAAATCATTTTGATTTATCATTTGATGCTACTACCACTGGTCATAGTGTACTCATTTGATAAGGCATCAAAAGAATCACTTTACTCTCTAACAAGTGAAAGCCAGAGCTAGGTCATCTATAGATAGGATAAAGATTTATGGAATCCAGGTAGAGAGTACAAAAAGCAAGGCAACTCAACATAAGGAAGCATGACATTGTGGAAAGAGCACTAGACTGAGAGCCAAAAGTCCTGGGTTCAAGACATAGCTATCCCAATAATGGTGTGATTCACCACAACTCATTCCTGGGGGTCACAGTTTTCTCATTTGTAGATGAACAAGGTGGGTCAGGGGATCTCTAATGTTCTTTTCATAGTTAATATTTCATATTCCAAGGTCCCTTTCAATCTTTAACTCCCCATCTTCCAATACTCTATGATCTAAAGATTCTTCTGTCAATAATATTTTGTGTGTTATTGGCTAAAATTATATTCTGAGGTTTCTTCTAGGACTCAAATGCATTGTTCTCTGACCCTGCCAGCTTTAACATTATTGTTACATATTCTATGTAATTATTTCAGAAGACTGATGATAAAGTCTGTTTCCTATCTCTTAGCAAAAAGGTGACAGACTAGAGGTACAGAAAGAGATCTACAGTTTTAGACCTAGCCAATATGCTGATTTGTTTTGCCCATCTAGTAGTTCTTTGTTAAAATGGAAGGATCTTTAAGGGGGTGAGGTAGGGTGGGAATGAATTAGTGGGTGATAATAGAGATGGAAAAAAAGCAAGAAGGCACATCAATAAAACATTTAAAATACACAGAAGAAAACAAAAGCAAATTCAAGAGATAAATTTTGTAAATTTTTGCTATTCAATTTAATGCATACCTTTTAAAATGAAATTATACTGAAATTCATGGTTTCATAAGCAAATTCCTTTTTTTGTTCTTTACATAATGAAATGTTTGTCAATGATTAAGTTCATAATAAAAAAAGGAAAAATATTAATTATATGTGCTAGGTAACTTCCAGTTTTGATACTCTAGCTTTTAATAATCTGTATTGCCAAAACCTTCCCAAATTGAAAACTCTAAAATTTTCTAGCTTTTAAGGTGAAATGTAAAAGACAGATCTTTCCCTTGAGTGAATTTTTGTTTTGGGGTTTTTGTTTGTTTTTAACAAATTAAGAGGATCAGTTCTGGTATTCTAAGCTTAGTTGCACAATGAAATATTATGATCTCCCTATCTTAATTCCCTCCCATTGTCAGTGGACAGAACCAGTCCCAATTTCCTGATTTGAATTGTTAAGCTCAATGGTGGTCTGTCAGACAGAGGCTCTCAGTGATGAATGCTTTGAGATTCTAAGGGATGAAAGGACCTCAGCAGATGTCTGGGATTGTTTATAGTTATTGTCTTCCCCTTGATGAGTTGGTTTAGAATACTGCCATACACTTAAATGCATGTGCATGGAAGCTCTAATGTACCCTAAATGTTTAATAGTCTATACTCTGGTTCTCCTAGACAATTTACCTTTACTGCATATGGTAATTTTGCAGGGGCAAGAGGAGCCTCCCTGTTCCAGTAAAAATAAGCAATGCCCCCAGAACTACTGCTTTTAGAGGAAGGATTTGTGAAAAACCTTCTTATGTGCTTCAGTTAAAAATAGTTCAGTAAGGATTTTGATCACTGGTTCAGTGGAGCCCCTAATCAATTTGATTAACCCTCTAACCCCAATCAGCCTGATGAGATTAAAAGGCACAGTCTTTTGTCAGAAGGGTAGCATGATAGAACATATATTCCAGCTCCCAATGAGGGAATACAGTGAATTCCTCCAATTGACCACTAGTGCCCGGGGCTACCTCCAGGATGGTCGGTGACTGAACCTGGGAAGTGGGAGATGGACCCCTCACCTATAAGAGTTGTGTATGAGTCAGTCTATAAGAGTAAGATTCACTGCTTTGATTTCTTGTCCTCATACTTCTGCCCTTTGGAACTTCTAGAATAGAGTATAGTAAGTTCCACTATTCCCTCCAACCCCTTCCCATTTCTACCCTAGCAGAAAATGCCAACTCATAGGAAAAGTATATGATTAAGGGGCAAAGGTCCTAGATTCAAATCTGTCCTGAGATACTTCTTAGCTTTGTGACCCTGGTAAGTCATTTAACCCCAATTATCTAGCACTTATCACTCTTCTACCTTGGAACTAATACTTAGTATTGATTCTAAGACAGAAGATGAGGGCTAAAATAAAAACAACATGGTGAGCTATCTAGGTTTACTTAGGTGACCTTGGGCAGGAAAAAAGAATAGATCCTGAGATTCTTTGCTTCTTTGTTTCTCTTTTTGAGTCCAAGTTAATTCTAAAAAATAAATTTCCTATAGAAGCTACAGGATTCCTAAAAGATCAAGAGTTACACATCTGAAAAAGATCTACTTGACATAGTATTTGGAGAAGGAAAATGATCCTCCACAGAAAACTCTCCTCATATTGAAGAACTATAGCCATGGGGAAGCAAGAGTTCTGGGACAACCCTACTATTGCCATCAGTTGCTCAGATGATGCAGATCCAAACTGAAATGAAACAATGGTTCACAAGTCCCTGATGTGTATTTAGCTTCCATGGAGAGTCTAATCTAATGGGGCTACTGGACTCTTTCAGTTCTTTATACTTTTCTTTATTTGCTCATATGCTCTTGTGAGTCTTTGTATGTTGGGCATCTTCAGTGATCAGTGAATTAAGAGTTCTCCCATAAACAAAACTATTGAGAGTCTCCCTTCAATGAGAGCAAGGATCCTATTACATGTGGAAGAACCTAGCTCAAAGTTATACTTGGGATTTAAAAAAAAATCCTTACCTTCTATCTTAGTATCAATTTTAAGACAAAAGAGTAGCAAAAACTAGGCAATCAGGGTTAAGTAACTTGCCCAGGGTCACACAGCTAGGAATTGTCAGAGGTCTATGATTTTCAAGGAGATTTTTCCCAGGAGCAAAACTCTGGGGTTGTGACAAAGACTCCTTGAGTCAAGATCAGACAGGTCTCTGTCCCCATGAACTCAGAGTCCTTTGAAGGTGGAAAGAGATAGGCTATGGGTAAGAGTTTGTCTTTAAAATCTATAATCTATCTAGTCAGCTGGTTGGGTCACATGCTTTGGGCATGGTATACTTATATGATTTTGGATTAAGATGCAAAAAATATCATATGTAAAGTCTGTGGTGCAATTAATTTTACTATCAGAGGTCACATCATTCCTGACTTGTTACTAGCAAATCTAGAAAATTAACTCCACTATTAATAAGGACAGCATCTGTGATTTCAGTACAGGACTGAAAGCAAATCTTTTGACATTATCATATCCATCAGCATGATTACTATTGAAGCATAATGATTATTTCATCTTTATATCATAAGCTTTTGAGACTACATCTAATATTGTTCTTGGATTTCCCTGGAATTCTCAGTATGGTTCCTGGTACATAGTGCTGCTCATTTAATTTTGGCTGAATGAATGGTGGAGTGTTTTTTTCCAGTTATGGAAAGAAAAGGCAACCTTGTGGTATGGCAAGATCACTGGCTTTGGAACCTGACCATTAAGGTTTAAATTCTAGCTTGGCCTTAGTAACCTTGGACTCCTCTCTAGGCCTCAGTTTCCTTCTCCATGAGAGAGTCAGAATTAGATTTCTTTCACATTTTATGGTCTAGCTTTCTTCCTGATGAGAAAAAAAATGAACATAAATTCCTAGTTGATAGAATGTTACTGGGTGGAAAACCCCTACTGACTCCCCAAGATTTATCTATTTGACATGAACCCATCAGGAATTCTGTCCCTTTAAAGATCTTCAAACTAGAAAATGTGGTTTTCAGAATCCATAAACAGCATCAATTTTGGTTGCTTTTCCTTGGACTCTGGTTTTGAGATTTGTCTCAGCTGACTTCAATTTGGAAGCAACAGGCAACCTCTCCCAGACTTCTTTATTTTGTTTTTGTTCTGATAATGATACATGGAAACATGGGCACATAGCTACACTGGGAACGATGTTCTTAGTTTTAAGAGCATCTAGGCTGGGTCTTTTCAACCCAATGTAAAGTGGGAAAATGGGCCAGATAACATAATATCTGCTTTTCCTTCACTTACTGGGGGAATTCAGACAAAAGCTAACTAGAGACATTTGATTATTCATTCTAACTGCAAAGAAAAAAAATGGTTGGAGAATAAACCTGAATTTTATTATTTATCCTATAAATAAAAAGGTTTATTTTACATTTTAAAATGAATATGAATTGCTTGGGCCAAATGAAAGTTTTCTGTTTGCTGTTGGTGTGATACTCTGAATAAGGCCACACAATAAGTATTTAATCCTCCAAATGCCTTATGTGGCAATGTCACATTCTAACGAGAACTACCATGATATATAACCCGTATCTTTTCCTTTTTCATTCCACTATAAGAAAGGTTTTAAATTATCAATATATATTCTTTAGCCCTTTTCCTTGGGCCTGTACCTGGTAAATAGAATGTAAGCTTCTTGAGGGTAGAGATTATTTGTTTTTGAATTTGAATTTCTAGGACTGAGCACAGGGCCTAAATGTTTGAATAATTGAAACAAGTTTAATAGTCAATCAATCAATAAATATTTATTAAGTATCTATTATGTGCCAGGCACTGTGCTAAACCCTGGAGACATAAATGAAGCAAAAGACGATCAAGGATACTCAAGGAGCTTATAATTTAATGAAGAAGATGACATGCAAACAAATATATACAAAGCAAACTACGTACAAGATAAATAGGAGCTAATTAACTGAGTGGAGGCATTGGAATTAAGAAGGCTTTAGAAAGGCTTCCTGTAGAAGAAGGTAGAATTTTAGCTGGGTCTTAAGAGGAGGCCAAGGAAGTGTGAAGCTTGGATTTGGCTCTCTCCTGATTGTAACAATGAAGGTATTTAGCTCTTCCTTTATTGTGAAGATTTAAATTGTAACTCATGTCTATTTTTAGATTTTAATCCCCATAAATGTAAACACCCTACTTAAAAGTTAAGTATGGAGATCTGCCTATTTTTAGATTCAATTCCAAAAAGTACAAACATGGTACTTAAAAGTTAAGTATGGGGGGCATCTAGGTGGCTCAGTGGATTGAGAGTCAGGCCTAGAGATGGGAGGTCCTGGGTTCAAATCTGGCCTCAGACACTTCCCAGCTGTGTGACCCTGGGCAAGTCACTTGACCCCCATTGCCTAGCCCTTACCACTCTTCTGCCTTGGAGCCAATATACAATACTGACTCCAAGATGGAAGGTAAGGGTTTTTAAAAAAAGCTAAGTATGAAGATCTGCCCTTTTAAATCTAACCACACAAAGTGTAAATATCCCACTTAGTCATGAAGTGTGAGGTCTGTGACCCACGTGTTCAATAGTGGATGATGAATCAGACTAACTGCCTTCTAGGTAGTCCTAGAGAAGAGCGTCAGCTGTGATAGATAGATGTGAAAATTGGGGGAAGTGATGCAAGAGAAAATGCCTTTAAAAGAGAGTGCTACACAGAGTTTGGGAGTTTTCTTGGAGTGGAATTTCAACTTGGACTTCCACTTCTGCTGAAGTTCAATTCTTCATGCTTTCAAGTTGAGGTTGATGAAGAGGGGCAGAAGAATCTGCTGACTGAACTGACATGTGGTGAGTGAAAAGCTGACTCCAAACTGCTGGATTTTTCTGAAGAGACTTCCCTTGGGTTACAAGGGTCGAGGCCTATCAGGTTGAGGACTAAACTCCCCTGCATGGTTTTTGAGCCAGGGGCTGGGAGTAAATTACTTAGTGCTCAGGCTAGATATCTTACCTTATCCTCTCTCTGATTTCTTGCTTTGCTCTTTCTACATTTTGTAAATAAAATCTCCTTGGAATTAATTAAACTCCTGGTGACCATACTCTTAAATAACCAATTCCAACCCTTTAAAAATTAACCTCTTTTCCCCCTTACAGAATTCAGTAGTCAGAGCAGATGAGGAAGAATGTCTCAGGGATGGGGGTAGCCAGGGAAAATGCCTGGAGCCAAGGGATGGAGTGTCTTGTTTGTGGAACAGCTAGGAAACTAGTGACACTGTACAGAAGAGAGCATATTACAGTTTAAGATGTAAGGAGACTGGAAAGGTGGCAGGGGGCTAGGTCATAAAGGGCTCTGAATGCTAAATAGAATGTTTCGTATTTGATCCTGAAAGTAACAGGAAGTCACTGGAGTTTATTAAGTAGGAGGGTGACATGAGGTTTGAGAAAATCACTTTAGTGGCTGAATGGAGGATGGCTCAGAGTGGGGAGAAACTTGAGATGGGAAGACCCACCAATAACTATTGCAATGATCAAGGTGTTGGGGGATCTAGGGCAGACTTAGTAAAGATCATAGCACTATTTGACTTAATTAAATTCAGTCCAACAAGATAGCAAACAAAACAAACCAGGACTGAACCAAAAGGGAATACTCAAGAAAACAATTCCAAAAAATATGTTTTTTTAAGTGTTGATGTAGGAGAAGCTAGGTGGCTCAGTGGATTGAGTGTTGGGCTTGGAGATAGGAGGTCCTGGGTTTAAATCTGAACTCAGATACTTCCTAGCTAGGCAAATCACTTAACCTTAACTGCCTTATTCTTACCACTCTTCTGCTTTAGAAGTGATTCTTACTATTGGTTCTAGAAGGTAAGGGTTTTTGTTTTTTTAAGTGTCGATATATAAGAACTCTATGCAAGATGCTAAACTAGGCATTGAGGATACCAAAAAATAAAGTTACAAGTAAAATTTAATAATAATAGTAACATATTTACATAGCAATTTAAAGTCTAAAGTCCTGTATTATCTCATTTTATCCTCAGAAACCCAGAAAAGTAGGTGCTATTTTTATCCCCACTTTACAGATAAAGAAAATGGGGTAGACAAGGCCATATAACTGGTTAGAATCTGAAGTAAAATCTGATCGCATCTTCCTAACTCCACATCCCACATTCTATACTCTATGTCACCTAACTGCCTCAGATAATTGTCTTTATTTTTCTGAAGGCCTGCCCTATTTAAGAGGAATCAGACTTGTTCTGTTTGGACCCAGAAGGAAGAACTTGGATGTGAACTAAATGGAACAGACTCTCTTCAGAAGTAGTAGATACTTATTGGGTAAGTGGTAGAGGAGATTCTCATTGAGATTGTTAAAATTTAATTGTGGTTGGACCTGAATATTTAAATTGGTGTTCGCCAGGGATTTAATTTCTAAATCCAAAAATGAATTACTAAAGTAAATGGAATTTATGGTAGTTTATTTACAAGAGAGGGAAGATATTAAGGAAGAGAGAAAAGGTGAGAGAGAGAGAGAGAGAGAGAGAGAGAAAGAGAGTCTCAACATGATGGGCCTTTCTCCGAGAAAAGGTAGGGTCACTAAGTCAGCCTTTCACTCACCAATGGTGACTGTCCAAAATGGAAAAGCAGTCTGAGATCTCCTGTACAAATTCCTCCAGGGGTCCAGTTCCTCCAGTCCAACTCCGAGTCAGAGAATCCTCCATCCAACTGGAATCTCAAATTGAATATCTATTCTTCTGTCCTCTGATCCTCTTTTAAAAGACCTTTTCCTCTTGCGTCACCTCCCCTAAGTTTCATGTCTACCAATCACAACAGAAGCTCCTCTCCAAGACTGCCCACTCTTTAGTTCACACACACCTTCTTTGGTTAGATTATACCTTTTGGGTTACTTAACACCTATTTTGGTTAGTTCACCTTTTGTAGTTACTTAACACCTTTTTGTAGTTAAAATGTGTAGATC
The DNA here is from genome assembly GCF_027887165.1 of Monodelphis domestica. Classification (NCBI taxonomy): domain Eukaryota; kingdom Metazoa; phylum Chordata; class Mammalia; order Didelphimorphia; family Didelphidae; genus Monodelphis; species Monodelphis domestica. The sequence continues at coordinate 128,327,784 of NC_077229.1, read as the reverse complement.
TACTTAAAATACTGAGTTACCACCTTTTGGGGATTAAAATCTAAAAATAGATTGTGGATTACAATTCAATCTTCCCAATAAAGGAAGAGGTAACTACCTTCATTGTTACAATCAGGGGAGAGCTAAATCCAATCCTCACAAGATATAGGCTGTACTTCATGACAAAGAGTAAGAACATTGATTTTGGAGTCAGATGACCTGGGTTCAAATCCTCTAACACAGTTACTTATTAGCTATGTGCCCAACTTCATTAAGTCTCAGTAAAATGAAAGTGCTGGGCTAGATCAAGGCTTCTTAACCTTATATTCTTGGGTCTATGGACCTCTATATTTCAGGAGGTCTGTGAATTTAGATGGAAAATTATATCTTTGTTTCAGTAAAAAGGTTTTCTTTGTTCTTTATATTTTGTTTTATGCATTCAAAATATTCTAAAAAAATATTATTTTCAGAAAGGGTTCATAGGCTGCTAAAAAGACAAAAAAAAAAGTGAGCTGGATGAGCTCTCAGGTCCCATTTACCTCTAAATTTCTTATTTTCTGCCTAGCTAATCTGAAGACAGTCTCAATTGTGATTTTTCTTCTGACTTCTAGCCCAGGGTTCCTTCCAAGTATACCACAATTGCCTTTTAGAAAGACATGAAGCCTGGAGAAAACCAGAAGGAATAAAAAAGCATCACAATATCATTCATCCATATGGATGGCATCATGCTGATTAATTTGCTGACTCAATTTTCCCTTTCAGGAGGTGTTGAGGGAGTTCCAGACCTACCAAAATAACATGTTGTAGCATTCCAAACTTAGAGGAGCAACACAAAGACAGTGGTTCATTCTCTGAATCAGAGACAATGAACACTGGAAATAATGGGTAATGTAATAGCTTCTCTTGGTCCCCACCTGCCAGGTCAGGATTTTCCCTCAGAATGAATGCCAACATGGTAGAAGTTACACTGGATTTGACTTCTTAAGACCTGAGTTCAAATTCTGACTATATCATTTATGAGCCTAAAAAGTAAAGCCTTAAAAAAAAAAACAACTTCTCTAACCTTTAACTTCATCTATAAAATAGGTATAATAATGACTTGTACAACCTCCTTCCCAGGGTTATAAAGAAAATGTTTTGTAAATGACACCAGTATCATAGTGTGAGTTGGTATTATTTATTATTCATTATACAGCTTATTGCAATGTAATGAGAACTGGGTCAGAATTCGGAGGACCTGAGTTTGAGTCTGGGAGCCAGTATTTACTAAGTATGTAACAATGAGGAAATCATGTACCTCAGTTTCCTCAATAATAAGAATAAAAAGAATTTTTTAAAAAGGGAGTTAGGAGGTCCTAAAGATATTTGAAACCAAGTATTCCTGATTCCAAATGCAGAATCCTATCAATTCATTATAAAATGTTGCCTCTCGGTGTAGAGAGGGTTGTTTCTTTTTTAATATGGAAAGTACCATAGTATTATTAGGGATGATGATAATACCAGAGGATGGGGTTGTTCCTTTCTTCTATGCTCAAGAAGGTCATTAGAAAGATTTTCTAGATGCTTATATCATCTATGCCCTATACTATTATTTCTCACCTTCTTTGTAAAACAGCCTATAAGCTCCCACTTCCATTCTTGATTACATTTTTTTAGTTATCTTTTGACTCAATCTGTCACCTGTCATCTCCTTTGCTCTTGTTTGTTTTCCCTTACATTTTCAGCCAGCCTCTCTGCTCTTTACATCAATTTGGGAACTCTTTCCTGGCTAGAGTCCAGATGGGGAGGGAGAGTTACATGCTACAAAAATAGAAACACAGCAGGAAGAGACAGTAACAGCAAGGTGATGGCTCTGGGGAAGCTACACTGCTATGCTGTGGTTTAAACAATACTGAGATCTTTCAACTTCTTATAACATGGGTGCTCATGTCAATTTTTCAGATTCACAGAAAAGATTATTCATAGATTCAGAGAAACTAGACCTGCAAGGTTCTTCAAGATCAACTAGGTCAGTGTTTCTTAAACTGTGTTCTGTACAATCTAGGTTCTCCTTACGATGCAAAGAGGACTTCTGTGAGAAAATGTCTACACTTGCTTTGATTGGTCCCTGAAGGACAGTGGGACCTTGGGGAGATATAGCCAAAAGACAAATTGAGAAGCAAATAAAAGAGAGAGCTCCGGGCTGGTAGAGGGAGTAGAATATAAGGGGTGGGTGGGTGGGAGTTTGGAAAGAAGAGGCTTCTTTTCTATTGGCCCTTATCCCTCTGTAGCACAGTGCCCTGCATATAGTAGGCACTTAAAAAATGCTTAGTAGTTGGACAAAATTAGACTTGAAGTGATCAAGGTCCAGTTGTGGGTGAACACAGCTAGGGCGCAAAAGGCCATGTGTGAAATAGTCTAAGAAATTTTAGCAATTCCAACCTGCCTGGGAATGAATGCGGGACCTTAGAATGGAGAGTACAACTCCTCACATCCCTCTGATCCTTTCCCATATTTTCCCTCTTCCCCATGATGACATATATCCATGGTTGTACTTCTATAAATATTATCACCAATGCCCTCCTTCCTGGTGTGGTAGCACTCTCAGTCTTCTCCCTCCTCCAACAATAATTCCTCCATTACTCCAAGGGGTGCTTGACCTGGCTCACTCCCCAAATAGTGTCCCTTTTTCCTTACTATGGTAACCAGCACTTAAGCCTTCCAGCATTTGAGGGTCCTGAAGACATATTTCAAGTACAAAAATTTTCCATCACAAATAGTCATGGTCTAGTAGGTAAATAAATAAATAGCCTTTGACAGAAGATGTGAATTAAAATCCAGCTCCCAATACATATAGTCTGTGCAAACCCAAGCAAATCCAAGACAATTCTAAGATTGTTTCAGAACAGTATCTGATTTCCATTAGGAGAGGGAGTTTCTTCATCTGCATTTCTTTATAGTGATAAGATTACACATCTAGAAAAAAAAATTCTACAAAAACTCTCTTATTTTACAAGTGAAGAAACTTTGTCTATAGAAGTAAAATTAATTGTCCCAGGTCACAACTCAGAGAGTAATGGAAATGGGATTAGAACTCAGATTTATTGACTCTGATCCCCTTGTCTTTGCAGTTTCACTGAGTAGAAAGGTTAGTATTTTGTTGAAGGTGAAGACCAAGTCCTTGAAGATTAAAGTTGTTACTGAAATGACAGATGTTATCCTTATTGTTACTTCTCTTTGGTTACTTTGAAACAGAATAAATGTCAACTAATTCAGGGGTAAATTCTCTGTAAAACTCACTCCTGTAGTAAACTGTAACAACCTAAAGTTATCAGATACAAAGATTAAGAACAAAGCAATGAGGCAAGTTACTTACCCCTGATTGCCTACTTTGAAACAGAAGGTAAGAATTTTTAACAATAAAAAAAGCAATGAACCAGTTTCTCTTTTATGCATCAAATGATTTGTCTAAGAACCTAAGGATGGAAAGTAGCATAGCTAAGATTCAAACCCCCCCCCCCCCCCCCCCCCGGCTCTCTTGGCTACATCTTAAATCCCCTTTTCACTACATCATTCACCACACTATGCCTATCATACACTTTTGCAACATAGCAATTTCCATTCTTAATAAAGCTCACATTTTTATGGCACTGGTTTGCATAGCACTCAGTGTTTCAGAATTAGAAAGGGATGATCAGAGGCATTCCAGGTCAACCACTGCTGAACAGGAATCACCTCTACAACATTCATATAGCCAAATAGTCTCCTGGAAGAGAGTGAGGAAAAACCCCCGAATATGCCAAAACTGATCTTTTCACCCTGTTGTTATTCAGTTTCAGTTGTATCCAACTCTTTGGAATTTTCTTGGCAAAGACATTGAAATGGTTTGTTATTTCCTTCTCCAGTTTATTTTATAGATGAGGAAACTGAGGCAAACAGGTTTAAGTAACTTGCTCAGGGTCACACAAGTAGGTAATGTCTGAAGTTAGATTTGAATTTGGGAATATGAGTTATCCTGACTCTTGGTTCAGCACTCTATCCACTTTGCTAGCTACTTGCACTTTGAAACAGTTCAAATTATTAAGAAGTCTTTCCTTAAATTGATCCACACTAGGACTTCTACATATTGCTTCTCATTCTGCCTTTCAGGACCAAGGAGAACCATGACTAATGTCTGTTTAGCATAAAATACCTTCTGCTACTTGTAGATAGCCTCGTCCTTTATGTCACTAATAACAATAATCATCTCACATTTTTATGTTCTAGAGTGATATGTGCCTATGGTTCCTGCTACTAGGAACACTTGAGCTTGGGAGTACTGGGATGTGGCAGGACTAAAACCATTTGGGTATTTCCAATTTCTGAAACCAATATGGTGAGCCTTCAGGAAGAGAAAGCCAACAGGTGAATTGGTCCAGGTTTGTAAAAAAAAAAAAAGTTTCTGTGCTGATCAGTATTGGGACCAGGCCTATAAGTGATCCCTGTACTTCTAGTTTGGACAAGACAGAAAGAATCACACAACCCTACCCCCACCCCAGTCCACCAAAAAACAAAAATTATATAGCACTTTATAAAAATTTAAATTTTTTTATTTAGAATATTTTTTCATGGGTACATGATTCATAATCCTCCTCCCCTGCTCTCTCTACACCCCCCTCCCAAAATCGACAAGCAGTTCCACTGGGTTATACATATATCATTGTTGAAAACTTATTTCTATATTATTCATATTTACAGTAGAGCGATTCTTTAATGTCAAAACCCTAATCAGATCCTTATTGCACTACATGATCAAGCATATGTTTTTCTAATGTATTTCTGTTCTCACAGTTCTTTCTCATAAGTTCCTCAGAATTGTCCTGGGTCATTGTATTGCTGCAAGTAGAAAAGTCTATTACATTCGATTGTGCCACAGTGTATCAGTCTGTGTACAATGTTCTCCTGGTTCTGCTCCTTTCATTCTGCATCAATTCCTGGAGGTCTTTCCAGTTCACATGGAATTCCTCCATTTCTATATAGTACTTTCAAGGTTAGCAAAGTATTTTGCATACAGGATCTCTTTTCACTCTCATAAGGTTAACAGGTGGCATTATCATGGCCATCCTAAAATAAAAAAAAAAAAACCAACTGAAAATCTCAGAGAGATTAAGGACCAGCTATTTATCCTCTGAAGTATGTTGGAATTCAGATCTGCTTGACTAAGTCTTCTTTTATCCTTTTATCTAGACCAACAATCTTTATGCCTTTCCATTTGATCACTGTGTGGTACAATAACCCTGTGAGATAAGTGGCATAAACCAGCCCAGATGAGTTTAATAACTTGCTTATGGTCACTAGCAAATTTTTGAGCCAAGATTCAAATTCAGGTCTCATGATACTCTTCCTACTCTGCTAAATTTGGGGCTTGTTTCTCAAACTAACTTTAATTCAGTCCCATTATTTTCCTCCTTAACAACTTCTATATAAACATTCTGGGAATATTAAAGGAAGACAATGTAACAAATTGGAAAAGATGCTGCTTTTAAGTCAGATGACCTGGTTCCAACCCTGGCTCTGCCATTTATTATTCTTATGATTCTTAACAAGTCACTGAATCTCTCTGAACCTTTTTTAAACCTTTACCTTCTATTTTATGGCAGAAGAACAATGAGGGCCAATCAAGGGGGGTTTTCACTTGCCTAGGGACACACAGTTAGGCAGTTTCTGAGGTCATTTGAACCCAGGAACTTCCATCTCCAGTCCTGAATCTCTATCTACTGAGCTACTTATTGCCCCTAGACCTACATTTCTTAATCTGTAGGATATAGGTTTGGGCAAGATGGACTTTAAAGTCTTTTCCAACTCTAAGTATAAGACTATGATTCTACTGTTTTTAGGAAGATAGGACAATCGAATTGTAAGAGCAGGAAGGCAGTTGCTTCTAAGAGAGTTCTTTAGTAACCCTTACCTGCCTTGGAATTGATAGTAAGTATATATGATAATAAAAATTATATATATATATATATACATATATATAATGTGTAATAATACTTAGTAAGTATATATATGTATATATATAATACTATAATTAATATTGTTATTGGTTCCAAGGCAGAAGAGTAGTAAAGGGTAGGCAATTGGGGTTAAGTGATTTGCCTGGGGTTACACAGCTAGAAAGTGTCTGAATCCAGATTTGAACCCAGGACCTCCTGACTCCAGGTCTGGCTCTCTACCCACTGAGAGACCTAGTTGCCCCCTAAGAGAGTTCTAATAAAGGCACTAGACACTTTTCTACTATGAGTATTTATAGGCAGCTCATAAAAGCAAAGCTAGTCTAGGCCTCCAGACTGACCTTTCCTAAACTGGGCCTAATATGTTGACAAGGAGATCAAGAATCAGCTAAGACCTCTATGTGGCAAAAGGTAAAGCAAGTCATGGCAGACCAGCTACAAGTGCTGGTCTACAAGTCCATCTTTTGTGCTTCATCAAAGATTTTTTGCATCAGGCTGTGTTATAAGCTGCCTGAAGTCTTCAGCATAAAATGTAACCAAAAGCTAGATGGTGATTAACTGTGTCCTTGACTTTGCCTTCTAAGCCTTCTACTATTAAGGTAGAGAAATTAAAGGTTCCTGATATCAGAAAGACTCCAAGGGTATTCATCAATTTTAAAAGCTGAATTTTAGTCTATGTTACTGCTCTCCATAGACAGGACTCATGAGGTAGAAACTGTTCTCTTTTTTTTTTTTTACCCCAGTGATGACAACTGTAATGGAGGGATTTGGAGAAGGGATAGTGATGATGGAGAGAAAGGGGGAATGGGGTTGAGAGAATGAGGAGATCCTTCTTCTCCTCCCTCCTTCTGGGGGGATACAGCCAAGTCCTGTCTCCTTGAAAGGGGAGTATGTCTCCCCAGACAATGTTTTCTGGGAGATGGAGGACAGGAGACTAGAGAGGGAATGCTTAGTGAGATGACAACATGCCCCACTCAGAGGAGACCAGGGCTCTTGGGGACCAATCTATTCTTGAGAGGCAAGATGATTTCTTATGCCTCGGCTTCCCCCAGGGGCATCAACTGTCAGTCCTCTTCAGGATCTTAGGGCTACTCAACTGCCAAGGAGAGATGTCAGTTCCTTGGTTCAAGCAATCTTGAATCCCTGAGATTTAGAAGTCAACCCCCTTTTGGGGAGAGATGTGACCCTCCCAAAGTCTTCAATCCCCTTAACTGTTGTTTAGAGACTGGCCCAGACCTAAATCTTAAATATCAAGTGATTTATTGGGGTTCAAGCAGGGAAGGGATGGCAAGGATATCCGGTAGGAAAGTGGGTAAACAGGAAAACCCTACAAATTGTTCCCTCTAGCAGACTGGCACTCCAAAGTCTAGGGGGTTCAAGGCTTCTCAGCCTTAATCCCTCCTTCTTGCCAACTGTCTTTTAGTGTCTATTCTTAAGCTAACTAAACTTAAATATAGGAGTCCAGGGAGAGGTAAGGGAGAGAAATCCTTGGAGGTAATCTGTGGATGGCTCCCTTCAAAAGTCTCAATCCACAATCCCACTGAGGACTTTAGACTGCCGTCACTGAGAGTTTGATTGGAGGTATTCAGGGGTTCAGAAAGGACAGTAGATCTCCCAAGAAATAGGTTTCTCTTTAGAAACCTTCATGGGATCTACTTTGCTCCTCTCCTTCTCCAAGCCAGAAGAGAATTGCCAGTTGGATCTCCAAGCCTCTGTTCCTTCCTTAAAACTCTCATTTTTTTTCTTTCCCTTCCCCAGTTCTTCCTTCAGCAGGTCTCTTCAAGAGATGATCTCTTGTCCATGTAAAATCTCTCTTCTCTTATCTTACACAACTAAAAACTAACACAAATTGTCACCAAAATTCTAGATTGCTTGTACTTGGTGGAATTTTTAATAGATGCTGCAGGCATGGAAACAATGGTGAATCTGTTTTTATTTTCTCTTCCATCCAAGAAAGTTTCCTCTCTTCGCTGGTATTGTTGCCAGGTGACCATCCTTATTAAAGGCAGCTGCAGGAGCTGATGTCCTGACTGTTGGTCTGTCTTCTAAGAGAAAAAATGCACGCAGTTTCTTGTTTTATTTTTAGAAAAACAAGCTACTGATAAGCAAGGGAGCTCAACAGTTTTGCACACCATGACTGCTGCTTTTTGACAGTGACAGTTTTGCCACTCATCTACAGCAGGGGAGAGTAGGGGTCAAGGGAGGGCTTCTTCTGTTTTGCCCTTTGCCAGCAATACCAGGGGAATATTTCAGATTTCGACTGAGCTTCTGACCCAACTCTGAATTGCCTACTGAACAATGCTTTAACTTTTTTTCTATCAGACTTGACAACGGTGCTGCAACTAGCAATTTTAGCAATGAGAGCAAGTGCCACAAAATATGCCTTGGGCAAACAGCAGGAAAGAAATGCTTAGATGTATATGTGTACGTGTGTATATATATAAACAAATGCATGTGTGAATTCACACATATGTGTATGGAGGTATATGAATGTGTGTTTATATACTATATATATATGCAGAGATCTTGAAGAGAGACCTGAGATCTTGGTACACAGAGCCCTAAAGAGGAGACCCCAAATCATTATAAATCTGTTGTTAGCAGGGTCAGGCTAGGAAAGAATTCAACATGACAACAATTCATTGGGCAGGGGGAGGGGAATGGTACCATCTGCTAGTTTCCTATTTTAACTAATTAATATTGCTAACTAGTTATTTAACCCATTTGTTTCTATCCACAAAAGTGCCCTCAAGTAATGTCAGAGTCCTTTAAATTTGGGCATCCTGGGGGCAAAGTTCTATTCATTCTGCCCCAATTATATATTTGAAAATTCATAGAAATTTGGTTATATTTCTTTACCAGCAACAATAATGATACAACCTTAAGTTTGCTTATTTCTAACTCTCTAAAGAATTTTCATATAAAATCATTTAATAACTCTGGGCTTCAGTTCCTACCAATGTAAAGCCTAATGATGATTAATAATGAATGATTTCTATGGCAATTTAAATGCTTTTTAGACACTCAGCTCATTGTTCATTAGGCCACACAAATCAGAGGATCATATTACATCAGAGGCAATCAAGTTTAACCCCTTCATTTTTTAAAAACCTTTACCTTCTGTCTTAGTATCAATTCTAAAGCAGAAGAACAGCAAGGGCTAGGCAACTGGGGCTAAGTTACTTGCCCAGGATCACACAGCTAAGTGATTGAGACCAGATTTGAACCAAGGGCCTCCCATCTATAGGCTTGACTCTGTCTCCAAAGCCATCTAGTTGCCCTTCAACCCTTTCATTTTTCAAGTAAAGAAACTGAGACACAGAGAAATTAAGTGAATTACCCAGGATCACACGGAATTTGCACCCAGGTTTTCCTGACTCCAAATCCAGTGATTTAACTACTATCCAAAGTGCCTCAATTAACAACAGCAACCAAAAAAGTCTTTTCCAGTTATATCTATACTAGCAAACATATGCCAAACATATATATATATATATGCAAATATATAAGCATATCTATATCTACATTCAGAGAGGGAAAGGGATGAAGAGGGAGAGTGGGGATGAGAGAAAAAGAGGGAGAGAGAAAAGGTAGAGGGGGAGAGTTTCCAGGCACATCCATTAATCTATGTATCATTTATAAACAGTTGTTTCACCAGTGGACTTTTAAAATGTAAATATTTGTTTCAATTGTTGTGGTCAAACATTTATTTCTGTGTAACCCTAACTATGACAATGATTTTACAAATATTTCCATAGACCAGCTGTTGATTACCCTTTGAATTCCTTCTTTCTAGCCAAGGCCCAACAAAAACCTTTGTGAAAAGATATGGGAAGTCAAAGCAACATTTAGAAAAATATTTGGAAAATATTTTCTGGCAGTTAAAACTCATCTGTCAGAAAAATGCCATCACCAAGAATTGGGTTCACTCTCTATCCCCTCACTAATGACCGAGGCAAAATCATGGGACAGTAGAATAAGCATTAAATGACCTAGGTTTAAATCCCCCCCCCCTTACTATTACTATGAAATATAGTTACTATTTTGCTTAAGAAATGGGTTTTACCAGGATAGGAGGGAGGAAGATACAAGCAGATTTAGAGCAGCAAACTATTATCTATAAAGTCTTATTTTAATAAGTCAACAGTCATTTAGTTAACTACTTTTTGCCAGGTACTATGCTAAAAACTGAGGATACAAAGAAAGTTTCTACTCCAAGAAACTTATTTAGTTATTAGAACAATATAGAATTTTGTTGGTGGGAATACTTCTTTCCTGATTTAGGCCACAATTCCTCTAAATCTCATTTTTATGTACCCCTTTAAGGTAATCCTCACAATAACCCTGTGAGCTGAATGCTGTTATTATTCCCATTTTATAACTGACAAAACTGAGTTTGCAAGAGACTAAGTGACTTATCCAAGGCCTCACAGCAGCTAAGTGTCTGAGAGAGGACTCTGATTCAGGTCTCTAACCCAAATGTATTATTCAAACCACCATAAACCACTAACTGCTTTATACACCTTGTAGCTACAACTTGAAAGTCATTATGATCATAAAATCATTACCTTGTTTTCAGATTAATACTGAGCACCTGTGAACACAACTAAAAATGACACACAAGGTGACACCAGACAGAGATTCAAAGTTTTTCCTGCTTGGTAGGTCCTGCCAATACTTGACCTCTACCCACAGAGCCTTCAAGAGCCCTGGGTACTCCAAGTCATCATGAAAATCAAGAAGGGATAATAATAAATAGCCTTATTGAATGTTTTACCATTTACAAAGCATTTTATGTACCTTGTCATATCTGAGCCTTTTAACAGTCCGACTAGGTAAATAGTATTAATATCATCTTCCTTCTGGAGCCAGAATCTCAGAACATTGAAAGAAAAATGAAGTATTAAAGGAACATGAAAAAGTAACTGTCAAATATATGAAGGGCTCTCATAGAAAAAGGAGGGGAATAGACTTGTTCTATGTGATTTCTGAGCACTCCAGCCACTGAATGGAAGTTAGAAGGAGATGAATTTTAGCTCAGTACAAGGATGAGATCCTTAGCAATCAGGACTATGCAACAATGGAATGGGCTGCTTTGTGAAATGATGAATACCCCATCATTAGGAATCTTCAGGCTGAGGATGGGACCCTGTGTTAGTGACATCACAAAAGAGATGAGAGTGTTGACTAGATGGATGATGTCTTGCTTAAGGTTTATAGAACTCTTTCCTTAAAATAATCTATGAGCTCAAAAATGTAATATTGAGTCCATTTCACAGATAAAAGAGACATGAAGAAAGATTGTGACTTGTCCAGCCACCTAGCTAGTACAAGATAGCAGGATTTTGCAGAAAGAGCACTGGATTTGGAGTCAGAGCATATGAATTCAAATCCTGGGTTTATGTATTACATGTGACCTTGGACAAGCTACTTGATCTCAACTGTTTCATATGTAAAACAAAAGCACTGGGCTAAAAGATCTCTGGTTTTAAACAAGTATTTGCTAACTATTTACTATGTGCCAAGAATGGGCAGACCACTGAGAATACAAATATAAAAACACAAAAATAATCTTTGCCCTCAAAGAACTTATATTCTAATGGGGGAGGGGAGATATCATATGCATAATTGAGTAATATAAGATGAATAAAGTAGATGAAAGATAGTCTTAGAAGACAAGGGGCTAGGAACCAAGGATCCCTCTTATCTTAAGAAATGTATCATATTTGGGATGCCCTCAAAGTCCTCTTCCAGCTCTGAAATTTTGCTATTTTAAAAATTCCTTAAAACTAACTGCTAGTGCTTTAAAAGGGGAAGGAAGGAAGAAAGGAAAGAAGAAAGGAAGGAAGGGAAGGAGGGAGGATGGAAGGGAGGAAGAACTACACAAAAGAAAAAATGAAAAAAGCATGGTGTATTACTTAGACATTAGCCCTGACTAACTTTGTAAGTTCTGCAGAAGAACCAAAAGCAACAATGGAGGCACTGAGGGGCAGAACTGATGGAGAGGAACACAGAATCATGGATGTTGAAATTATCCAAGTATATAAAACTCAGGATTACTGCTAAGATACACACCAACATGTTAACTAGGAGAGCATTCAGAGAACTGAGGCATTTTAGAAGCATATATTTAAGGGAGTTTGGGAGAAAAAATAAATACTCCTCCTCCCCCAAATTCATGTGGCAACCCTGTAGTCTTTGATTCAGTTTGAATTTGCCGTGACCGAGGAACTGACCTAGTTAAACCTTTGTCTCAGGGAGGGGCATGGAAAAAAGGGCACTGATACAGCTGAGTGGATGACCTAATGTCCCTCCTCTCCTTGCCTATTGTATGTGTGTGTCCCACAGCTGTGATGATCTGCTGGACAAGGAGCTTGGGGGAGAAGATATATAGATGGCAGTTGTCAGGTGCTTCTGTCTCTCCTTTAGATGTAAAAAATAAGTTCTATCAGGGGAAACAGAAAAAGCCTACTAGGTAGAGTCTAGTCAAAGGACTCAGAGAAAAGACTTTGAGTTCTTAATATGTCAAACATTAATGATTTTGTTGGCATGAGTAATCTCCTTCCACAATGCCTACAATCTCTCCATACCTTCGTAGACCGTAGACCATCTTCATGTCTGGCTATGAGATTTTAAAAATCACCTCTTTCCATCTACTCCATATATATCTCATTATAAATGTATCTATTTATTTACACGTCTCCCCTTTAGAATGTAAGCTCCTTGAGGGCAGGGACTGCTTTTGCCTGGCTTTGTAACTCCACCACTAAGTACAATGCCTGGAACAACTTAATAAATGTTGTTTTGTCATTTTGTTGACTCGGCAGGCAACCAACCTATTGGTGATGAGTTCCTCTTTAGTTTAGCCAGGTTCAGTATGGGATAATAGACCAAAAGTATGTCATTTTACAATAGCTTGGGGAAAAAAAACCAAAAACTTCCAGAGTTCTGTTCTACTACAGCAGCACAGTGGACAGAATGGTGGGCCTGGAAGTCAGGAAGACCCGAGTTCAAATTTGGCTTCATATACATATTAGCTGTGTATCCCTGGACAAGTCAATGAACCCTAATTGCCTCAGTTTCTTCAACTGTAAAGTGGGGACAATAATAGCATCTACCTTGCAAGATTGCTGTGAGGATCAAATGTGTTAATATTAGTAAAAAGCTCTTAACACAGTGCCTGGCTCAAAGGTGATAGGTAACCTTCCTTCCCTATTGGCATAGGCTACAACAGACATAGAACTTTAGTAGAGGTAAATGAACTCAGGTAATAACAATCCCCTAAATTTGCATAAGTTATAATGGCTTTATGGCAGGAATTCTTAGCTCTTTGTGTGTCCCAGACCCCTCTGGCAGGCTGATAAAATCTATAGACCCCTTCTCAAAATAATGTCTTTAAAAGCATAAAATAAAACATATTGGAGTACAAAGAAAAACAAAATTCAGTGAAAACAAAGATGGGAGTTTTCTTCTCACTCAAGTTCACAGGTGAATTTACATTGAGAACTTCTGCTTTTTGGTTATAGAATGCTTTCATTTTCACCTATCTGGTCTGGGTTTCATAGCTACACTACTACGTAGTCAGAGGAAGTGTGTGAGTTATCAGCCTCTACCTAAGAGAAGAAGAAACTGAGGCTCAGAGAGGCAGAATATCTTGCAATGAGAGGAGGGACTAGAACCTAAGTCCCAAGCATGGCAGGCCTTCCATTGTAGTACACTTCTTGATTTTCAAATGGAAAATTATTCTTCTGTTGATGGCATGAAAGCAACAAGGAAGGACTGTGATTGATGGGCAGCACCAGTCACTCATTTAAATGATATGTCAGCATTTACTTTATAAATCTCAATTTTCAAGGAGTTTATAACAAATCCCAAAATAGCCACTCTGCGCTTAAGCTTGGCATGTACAATGTCAATTTGGAAGCAGTGTGGTTGTTGCTGCAATTATTAATTCTTGAGAAACCCTGTTTGGCTGTTTATGAGCACAACACCCAAAATATTTGAAGTGAACCCATTTCAGAAGCTTTTGGCACTGCCATAACTCACAGTGCTCAGCTTTCCCTCCTTCTTCCTCAGCCCCACCCCCACCCCCAATTATTCACTACTTAAATCTGTGACATGCATTAGCTCAGATTTTCCATTTTAACAAACCAAAAATCAAGCCATTTGTCATGTGAAACGAACACATTTGATAATATTTCCTGTGAATTTCTGTAAATGATCCTTGTCCCAGAGACGGGAGTGATGAGATAGATGGCTATCAATGGTCACAACACAATGTCATGTCCCACCCAATTCTCCATTTCCTCTGTGTTACAGCAGAGGATTGTGTCTATTAGAGTAGTACCTCTCAGACAGTCCAGTGTGTGCTGGAAAGAATTCTTGTCAGACAAAAGACCCGGGTTCAAATCATAGCTCTAATACTTTGCTGGACAACTAGGTGGTGGACCTGGAGTCAGGAAGACTTAAGTTTAAATCCAATCCCAAATTTGCTAGCTGTGTGACCCTGGACAAGCCACTTAACACTGGTTGCCTCAGTTTCCTCATTTGGACAAGAGAAGGAAATGACAAACCACTCCAACACTTTTCCAAAAAAAAAAACCCAAATGGGGTCACAAAAAGTCAGATACAACTGAACAATAGCAACAATGATTATTATGCTCTTATCCTATAATATAATAAGTTGTTGGAAGAGAATTTCTATCTCCATTACATCGCCTTTTTTACCATCATCTCTCAGTGACCTGGAGGTCAAAGACCACTGAGTAAATTCAGGTATAGATAAGTCCTCAGAGAAAGGAAGTTAAAGAACCAAGGAACCAACTGATTCCACAGGCACTGCTCCTCTGGGAGGTGTAAGCAAATTAAGAAACTATGGTAGGTTCCTGAGATGTGACATGTGAGAGGTAGTGGGGGGAGAAGAATGATTATAAGAAGTAAGGGTCTTCTGGCTGGAGCGTGGAGGCAAGAGGAACCCATGTTGGTTGTTAGCTTCAATCCATCATGGTGGCAAATAGATTAAGAAGTTAAGTAATTCCCTACCTCTTTCCTACCTTTCCCTCTCTTTACAACTACTACTTTGATTTAATAAAGTTATTAAGCCTCATAATCATAATTTTAATTATTTCATAGTACACATTGTTATATACACTATATAATAGTATGTACTGTGATATACTCAGGATGAAATGCCTCTCCCCCTCTTTTTTGCTTAAAGAAATCATATCCATCCTTGACAGTGTGGTTCAGATCTCAGATCTCATCTCCTCAGAAAGGCCTCTCCTAACAACTAGCAGCCAGACGTGCTCTCCCCCTCTTCTTGGTTCCATTCACTTGGCACTAAGCATTTCCTGCCTGGGATTGTTGTTTATTTTTTTTTATGTGAATTATTCTCATCTCCCAATTGAAAAATTTGCTTCTAGTCTCCTGTTCAGAATAAAAGCTTGTATCATGGATTTAGAAACGTAAATGTTATTGAAGTGACCATGTTATTTATTGGTGAGGAAACTGAGACTCTGTGAGGTTAAATAATTTGCACCAGAACAATGGCTAATAATGCCAGATCCAGAAAATAAACCTCCTTATTTTGACTTCAAATCTAGCACTCCCTTCCCTGTACCATGCAGCATATCTGTTATGTAATGTTTTGATGTATGGTACAAAGCAAAGAAACTTGCTTTTAAAGTAGAGATTCTTAAGCTAGGGTCTGTGAACTTGTTTTCTAAAACATATTTTCAGGGGAAGCAAGGTAATACAGTGGGTAGAACACCAGCCTTGGAATCAGGAAAACCTGGGTTCAAATCTGGCCACAGATAATTGCTAGCTATGTGACCCTGGGCAAGTCACTTGCAGATAAGAGTTTAAAAAAAATAAAATAAATTTTGATGATTGCTTTCTAATATAATTGTAATCCTCCATATTTTCTTTTATGCATTTAAAAACATTTTTTTCTGAGAATTATTTTTGCCACATTTCCAAACTAATCTGGGATGCCCAAGAAAGGATTAAGAACCCCTATTCTACAATCAAATGACTTGAGTTCAATTTCTCCCCCTTCTCTGGAATTTCATACCTGTGAGACATGAGGCAAATGACATTAAGCCTCCATGAGATTCAGTTTTCTCAGCTCTAAAATTCGTGAGCTGGGCTAGATGTCTTCTGGAGTCCCTTCCAGCTCTGAATCAGATAGGTGATAGTGAGTAACAGAACTGTATTTGGAGTCTGGAAGGCATGAGTTAAAATCCCACCACAGATATTTAATAGCCATCTGACCCTGGGAAAGTCACTTAACCTCTCTTAGTCTCAGTTTTTTCATCTATAAAATGGGGATAATAATAACATCTATCTCCTAGTGTTGTGAGATCAAAGAAATTACATATGTTCAGTAGTTTGAAACCTTAAAGAATTATAGAATTTGGTAGTTATAATTATTATTATTTGAGCTTCTAATCTCTGTCTGTAGTGTAGGTTAGATTATTTTTTAAACCTTATCTTCTGTCTTAGAATAAACGAAGTATTGGTTCCAAGGCAGAAGAGTGGTAAGGGTTAGGGAACTGGGCTTAAGTGACTTGCCCAGGGTCACACAGCTAGGAAGTATCTAGGGCAGGGGTCCCCAAACTACAGCCCATGGGCCACATGTGGCCCCCTGAGACCATTTATCTGGCCCCCACCGCACTTCCGGAAGGGGCACCTCTTTTATTGAAGGGTCAGTGAAAGGACCACTGTGTGTGGTGGCTTGGCAAAGCAGGATATCACTCACTTACAGTACTACTTCTGGTGACATAATCCTTTGTGTGGCACCTGGTTCTGAGAGTAACTGAATGAGAATGAGGCACTGTGCAAAGGATTATGTGGCTGCACAATGGAAGACCTCAGCCTGGTGAGCGACAATCTGGGGGAGGGGATCCTGCACTGTGTATACTGCTGCCCCGTATAGTGGTGGCAATGATGGGTCTGTGCAAGGTGTGACAGGCCCATCACAACCAGCGCTGCAGCCTCCACTATCCCAGACAGCGGGATACAGATTTGTTCATAGCTTTTTTTTTAGTAGTCCGGCCCTCCAACAGTCTGTGGGACAGTGCACTGACCCCCTGTGTAAAATGTTGGGGGAGCCCTGCTCTAGGATCACATATGAACCTAAGCCCTTTTGATTCTAGGCCTGGCATTGTATCCACTGTGCTAACCAGTGCCCCTTAGTATTTTTAAAATGCTATCACCTATTAATTCACAAGAGCTCTATGAGGTAGATGATGGAAATATTACTATCCTCATTTTATAGGCATGAAGCTAGACATTCAGAGTACCAAGATTTGCCCAAGGCTGCACAATCATCATGTTGTAGAGAGCGGATGGTAACTCAGTTCTTTGACTCCAAAGTTAATGGGTTTTCAAAGTTCCAACTAGCATTGATGAAGCGTCTGTCATAAAGAGATGCTAGGAAGACAGACCAAAAGAAAAACAATCCCTGGCTGCAAGGAGTTTATATTCCACTGAATATCCACAGGAGTCTCCTGGGAGAGCAGGTCCCCTGGGTCCTAAATCTTCCAGAACCTAGGGCAGGCATTTGCACAGAATCGATGCTCAATAAATGCTTATTGTTGGATGACTCATAAATGAATGGTGTTCGTATTGGGTAAAGAACCATACCAGATGAGAAAAATGAATTGAGCTACCATACAGTCCCAGTTTTCTACCTCTTGCTTACCTGGGTCTCCAGGTTTTATAAACCATTTTCTCCCTTTACTAGTTTCCTTACCTAGGCTGAATTCATTTTGTCTTTTTAGCCCCAATGCTTCACCCAGTGTCTTCTCACAGGCAAATAGGAGGAACTGAATAAATGCTTATAGGTTTAATCCATTTGTGTGAGGTAAATATTTAGGGGCTCTCCATCCCTCAAACCACAGTGACTCAGCATAGTCGGAAACAGTCACGTGTCTCCAGCATCCCTGGGGGCACAGGGGAGCCCCAGAATGAGGTCTCCTTGGAAGGCAAGCCGTCCACCAATGGGAGGATCCAGAGGGAAGGAGCCAGCACGAAAAGCTGGGAGTTCTCTGTCACCACACCAGTCTCTGAACTAATTTTCTCTGGGCTAACTCTCTCTGAGCCTGTTGTCTGAGCTAGCATCTCTGACAAGGTGAGGCTCAGAGCACTGACTACAGAGGAGGATCAGATCTTTACCTAAATTTGGAAGGTTGAAACCGATTTCTCCGTTTCTCTTTACTAAGAAATGCTTATAAATCTAGTAATAAGCCTCCAGATTAATTTTTATTTATAATACACTGCATCACATACCAAATGGCAAATATTTACAAAGGACAATGGCTCATATTTATATAACTAAATTTTTTATAACATTTGATCCTTATCAAACACTATGAGGTAGGTGATATTCATATTCCCAATTGCCAGAAGTAGCTAGGTTTCTAGCCAGAGTGGAAAGAATAATAAACGTAGATTCAGAAAGATCTGAGTTCAAATCTTATCTCAGACATTTAATAGGAATGATAATTCTCACGAGAGACTCAACATCTCTGAGCCTCAGTCTCAGTTTCCCTTTATGCAAAATAGGGGCAATAATAGTACTTCCTGGGTTTTTGTGAGGATCAAATAAAAAAATTATGTTTGTAAAGTACTTTGAATTCACAACTTGACAAAAATCAAAATAGATATTGTATAATAATGCTTGTACAACATATATTATATTACCTGATGCCTTGGGGAGAGGTGAGGGATGGGAGGGAGGGAGAGAATATGGATTACAAAATATCAGAAAATGATAACTAAAAATTATGTTGACATGTAATCCATAAAAATTTTAAATTATTTAAAAAATAAATAGTTTGAAGCACTATAAGAACATTTTCCATTTTTATTATTCTAGATGAGGAACTGAGCCTAAGGGAAGATAAATGACATGCCCAAGATCCCACAGCAAATAAGGGTTGGAGGCTGGATTTGAACTTAGAGTCTTCCTGTCTCCTAGTCCAATACTCTTTTCACTACTTCAGAAAGAGTACCTTCACTACTTCTCTAAAGAAAGAGTAGTATCAGGCTTCACAGTGTTAGACTAGAAGTCAAGATATTCTTCAGCATATAGGAGAAGAGATTCTCTAATCAGTTATCTTTTTTGTACCCATTAATTATGGTTTTTCCCTCCAGCAAGTCCAGGTCTATAATGTAGAGATACGTTAAAAAAAAAAAAGAATTCTGGCAAATGGCTAAAAATCAGAAACAGTTAAGATAAAAAGAATAAAAATTCAAAAGGCTGGTGAGATATAGAAGGTTCTAAGGAAGAAAAAAACCCCACAATTCATTGCTATTATAGGCCCAGATATCAGTGAACTATCAAGAGGTAACACTTTGTAAATATAGAAACTGACTTTCTGATTATTTGTCCTGGATTTTCAGGAGAAGCAAACAATATGAAGGAGAGATTTCTAATTAGCAATTATTGTGGATGTTTGAAAGGTTTATGAGGCCTGCACAGGGTGAACTATAATCATGGATATAATCTAGAGAGTGGAAATGATCAAATTTGTGAATACACATTCACCGAACTAAATTGAATGGAATATGTATTCCTGGTTGCCAAAAGAAACTGAAAAAGGAAAAGTTATTTAAGGATATGGTACTTTTCCTGAATGTGGTCATAGCAATGGAGTACGAGTTAGAAAGACGGCAATAAAAATCCTGGTTTTTCCATTTACCAGCTGGGTAATCCCACACAAATCACTTAGCATTTTTGAGCCTTGATATTTTCATCTGTAAAATGAGCAGAAAAACACTTCTATTTCCTGCTTCTTAGGATTCTTCACAGGAAAGTGCCTTTGCAAATTATAAAGCTCTTTGGAAATGGAAGTTATTATTAATATAATCATTTTTATACTATGTCTAGAGGGATTATGGTATGATGGCAATAGTACTGGTCAGAACACCTGGGTTCATATTCTGTTTTTGTTTAGTTATTTTTCAGTCATGTCCAACTTCTTGTGACCCCATTTGGAGTTTACTTTTCTTTCTTTTTTTTGGACATTTCTTTGTTTTATTTTTTAATATAATTTTTTTTCAAATTACATAAAATAATTTCTAACATTTGTTTTCTAAAGTTTTGATCTTCCCAACCCCCAAATTTGGAGTTTTCTTGACAAAAATACTAGAATGGTTTGCGATGTCCTTCTCCAGTTCATTTTTACAGATAAGCACTGTGAGGCAAACAGAGTTGGTGAAAGTACTTGCCCAGGATCACACAGCTAGGAAGTGTCTGAGGTCATATTTGAATGCAGGACCTCCCATCTCTAGACCTGATTCTCAATCCAATGAGCTACCCAGCTGCCCCTCCTCCCATTTTTTTTTACCAGTCCTTCCACACAGCTCTGCTGTGGGTATAGAAATAGGCAACTTCTTGGCAATGGCCCATCAGACATTCTTCATTGCCTAGCCCTTACCACTTCAGCCTTGCAACCAATGCAATTAATTCTAATTTTAAGGTAAAGGTAAAGGTTTAAAGTAAAAAAAGAGTATTGGAAAAGATTTCACAATATATAAAGTTCCATTTGAATGCTGTGTTTCTACATCATTGGGCAAGTGGCTTCATCATAAATCTGTTGCTTTAATGTAAATGTATGCCACATATTGATTATAAAAATGAAAATTCGTCATGTTTCCTTGATGTGCTCTAAAAGCTTCTAGTATGTCAGAGGACAGATTTATATAGTAGATGATGAAAACAGCCTTAACAAAGGCACTCCCCCCGCCAGCTCCACACCCAACACAAAGAGAGGAAGGCAAGAATCCTCAGTATGGAGGGTCTGTTTGGTCATACCCTCAGGTAAGAATGGAGTGGGTGAGTGAAGGGTGAATTTAACCCTCTTCTGGGAGTATAAGGTATTGTTCCCAAGTCATATCTAGCTGTTAGACTCATTTAGAACCACAAAGTGACAGTTTGGGAATAATATGATGAGCTTCTCATCAGGGCCCCAGTGGTTCTGGAGGTGGTCCAGATTGCCACAAAGCAGATTTTATCTTGGGGTAAAGAAAAATTTCCTAATGATTAGAAGTTTCAAAAGTAGAATTGGCTTTTTTGAGAGGTAGCAAGAACCCCAATACCCATTATAGGCATCTTGGTGGCCAAGTGGATAGAGCATTGGGATTAGAATATAAGTTCCCTAATGGCAGGAATTGTTTTTGCCTTTCTTTGAATCCCAAACACTTAATACAGTGTGCCTGCTGTCTGCCAGCCTGACTTTCCAGAGATACCACTGAGGGCATTCCTGTTCATGTATGAGTTGGTTTAGATGACCCCTGAGGAATCTTCCAACTCTGTGATTCTGTGATAACCCAAAATTAAACTAGACAGATTTACAGTAAAGAAACAGGATCGTACCAGAGCCACCAACCCAAAGAACCTACTATTATTTGGAAGTAGCTAAATAGCAATTATTTTGCACAGTGCTTTTCTATAGTCTTAGTGATCATTCTATACAACAACCTGCAGAGATATATAGATTATTCTCTCCATTTTACAGATAAGAGAAGTTTCTTCCACTTAAGCCTTTTGCTGTTCTCTCGGAACCACAGCTATGCCAAGATTTAGAAGTATAGACCAATTCCACAATACTTAGTGTGCCAGTGGATAATATACTATGCCATTTCTTTCTTTCTTTGTATAGGTCAATAAAGTTCATCTATCTGGTCCTGTAGGACCAAGGTCTATAGAAAATGCTATGATGAAGTTACAATTCTATAAAAATGGACTATATAGCCTAGAAGCCCAGAGCTCTATATTTAGGCTATAGAGGTTTCTAATATCAAAGGCTTTCATCTTTATGACACTGGTAAGGATGGGGAAGACTGATAACATGGTCAAAGAGAGAGGCAGAAAGGGCTGGAGATTTCAAAAATTTACCTGCAAAACTACAGTAGATTACTTTTATGACACAGAAGTTGAGGTCATACGGGTCTCCTGATTCTTCCCTATAATGTTACATTGAATGTCTTACTGAATTTAGGAATTCAGGGAACATACAATTTTAAAAAAAATTCACAGTACTAAGTACCTGCTAGATACAGAATATTGAACTAAAAATGGCTGGGGAAGATATAAAATCTAGGTATAATAAAGGTCTCTGACTTTGCAAAGCTTACAATCCATTGGAGGGATAAGATACAGGACTAGATAACCTTAATAAGCAACATTCCATTAGTGCATTATATCTGCAGAAAGTACTGCTGTTATCAACCTGAAATATCAGAAAACGCTTCATGGAGGAGGTATCAATTGAGCGTAGCTCTAAAGGATGAAAGGAATTCACACACAGGGAGCAGCATGAGCAAAGGAATGAAGGTTAAAGTATAACTCCCATTCTGGAATGGGAGGCTAGATTGGGGAGAAGGAGAAAAATGGTGGTAGGAATTATTGGAATGATTGGGAGAGGTAGCATTAGGTTGGTGTCAGTGATGATAGAGAGGAATGGCTAGATAGGAGTGATGTTGGGAGAGGATGGAGAGAATGAACTTAGTTCCGGACTAGATAAGAGAGATGAGGATAAATGAAAACTCAAAGACAGCACCAAGGTTGCAAATATTCAATCCTGGGTAAAAGGGGTGCTACTGACACTGAAGTCCTAAAGAGGATCAGATTTAAGGGGAAAAATAAAATTACATCAGCAACAAATATAACCAAGCACCTATTATATGCAAACCACATGGGGTGGAGGAGTCTTCGGGGACCAGCACCTCTGGTAGGAGGGCTAATTGGAGTTCTTTTTAGAGCTGTTTATTCACCTTTGGCCTCCACTGGCATTCAAATCTCAACTGTATCTTCGAGAAGTTATAGCATGCACAGTGACCGCCGCAGGAAATCATCTCAGCAAAAGGCCAGGTTGAGGGAAACTAAAGGGCCACAAACCCTTTGTCGGTGAGTTAGGCGGGTGACCATCCTGAGCGTGTGAAAACTTCCCCCAGTGGAATGTACAAAGGAGAACAATTTGCTCCAACAGTCAGGAAGGCAGCTAAAGCAGGGGCCATGGAACACTTAATGTTTCAGTGGACTTTGACAACTCTGGAAGAGAGAAGGAAGCTGACAATTTTGTGCCACTCTGCCTCACTTAAATCCAATTCATGCACAGGTGAAGACATCACTCTTGGATATCACTGTTCCTCTTTGAAAACAAAGGACAAACAACAACTACTGCAAAGCCTTGTAAGAGGCACTGTGAGAAATACAGAGAGATAAGACAATCCACACCTTCAAGGAGCTTTCAAACCAGTTGGAAGGATAAAATATATCCATTTGATAACATAACTTCAATAAATAATGAGTGACAAGGGAGTGGTATAGACTCAGTGGTATCAAACTCAAATGGAAATAACTTAGTGGGCTATGCATTGAGTTAGAAATCTGCAAATTAAGTTATCTCTACTGTATTATAATTTTTATTTATTTTGTTAATTATTTCCCAATTACATTTTAATCCAGTTATTGGAGACCAAAACCAGGACATAGACAACACAGGTCTATTTCTATCTATCAAGTGAATGAGGGGATGAGAAAAGACCTGTGGTTTGCCTTCCCAAACATCAAGGCAGAGGTAATATAATCCTACAGATGACTGTCAGTTTTATGAATTATATCATTAGCCCTTATCCCCTGCCCATAATTAATAAACTACTTGACTACTAGACCAACCAATCTATTTAGGCCTTTCTAATGCCCCTAATATATACCCCTCAACCAGGACCAAAGCTAGCTCCAACTAAAGGAGGGGAAAACAATTCAGTATTGTAGTAGGTCCTGGGTCCTCACAGATGTTTGGAGGATAAGGAGATCAACCACAATCGAGTCCTCCATAATCATCAGGGGCCCAGATATAGGCCTCTTTCAACTCAGTCATCTGGCCACCAGGCCAGGACCAACACTAGGCCTCTTTCCTAAACAATACATGCTTCTTTTCATTGGCTTAGATGCCATTAGAGCAGCATTCCCTCATCCCTTATGCCTCTTGCTCAGTAAATGAGTCACATAAAATCTGAACTGTTATTTAGCCCTGGTGTTAGAAAGACATCATGACAACCTGCTGTCCAGTTGGTAGAAAACTTCCTCCACTTAAAATCTCCAAAGTTTAAGACTGAAGACTGCATTGGCATTAGTTCACTTCTCTTACTATTATTCCCTGCTTTCTCATGCTTATCCATAGCATTCCTTTCCCTCCCAAGTTCCTATAGCACTGTCACCTCCTTCCATTGTGTCCTGTGTAACTCCATTCTATTGTTAGCAAACAGCCCTTCATATAAAACATCTTCTTATGCTCTTTCCATCTCCTGGCAATAAAAGAAATCTCTTCTCTACTCTACCTTTTCTAGGCCTGGATGTACTTTTATGCTCTGTGGAATATACTAGACTAGTTGGGGGATTAGGTTTGCTCCTTTCTCTTTATGGACCCTTCAGATCCTCCCTCTACTCAGCATCTTTTCTTCCTTTAAGGCTTATTCCATCCATATATATTACCCTAACTAGATGGTCCTGACACAGTTGCTTTTTTCTCCCCACCTGGATCTACAGCCTCCATATCCTAGACCTCAATCAGTCAGTCAACAATTATTTACTAAACACCTACTATGTATCAGCTATTGCACTGAATCCATGCCCCTGGTCCCTCAAATAGTTAATTAATTCATATTTGCAACTCTTGACTCAGGGTCTTACCCAATGGATATAAAATAGTCCATTTAGTCCACTGTCACCCACTGAGTGGCTCTAGATGTTGGACCATGTTCTAGCTTCACAGTCCACCCAGACATTCATATCCACTCTCCCCTTCATTCCCACTTTTCTAGTGTCCTAAACCAAACTCACTTCCTTGGTCACCTCTCCACCATATAAGTAGTCTTCCTCTATTAGAATGTAAATAACTTGAATGAGGGAAATTCTTTTAAAAAATCTTTGTATTTTTATCTCTTAGCCCAGTATCTGGCACATAGATCTAGCACATAGAATTTAGTAAATGCTTTTCCATTCATTAATTCATTCATGGTGACAGTTTGTAATCAGCTGGGCTGCAGATAATTCTTCCTAACATATGATCCCCAAATCTAACTGTCTAGCTTTCATCTCTTTCCTGAACTCATCCGCCATCTCCAAGTACCTTCTGCACATCTCCTCCTAGATTCCCTGTAAGCATTTCAAATTCAATACATCTAAAATGGAACTTATTAACTCGCTAACCCTTAAACCTATCTCTTCTAGCTTTCTAATGGTGGCAAGGGTACCATCATTCTTATAGCCTCTCAAATATGTAATGTAGGAGTCACCTTCAATTCTTCTTAAAGAAAAATCCTTTCTCCCCTCTCAAATTCTTCTGGAGTCCTTTGTTTGATCTCATTCATTCCCATCATATATTATTATATTTCATACCCATCTGTATCCATGTTCTCTCCCTCTTCCCCTATAGCCACTCAATCACCAATTCTATCTCAACAACATCTCTCTAATCCATCCTGTCCTATCTACTCACTCACCTCCCTAACTCAGAGCCTTATTACCTCTGACCTGGACTATTACCATAGTTTCCTAATTGCTCTCCCTAAATACAGCCTTTTCCTTCCCTAATCCAGCATCCACTTAGCTGCCAAATTGACATTATTAAAGCACAGGTCTGACCACATTATTCCCCTGCCCAAAAAGCATCAGTGGCTCTTTATTGCCTCTAGGGAAAAAAATTATACAAGCTCTTCTGTTTGGCATTTAAAGTCCTTCAAAAGCTGGCTCCAGACTATGTTTCCAGACTGAGTTCACATTATTCCCCCTTATGCACTCTTCAGTTTAGCTATGCTGGTCTACTTGCATTCCCCATATACAACAGTATATCTCCTGTCTCAGAGTCTTTACACAAGCAGGGTGCCCCTGGCCTGCAACACACATCTCCCCTCACCTCCCTCTCTTAAAAGCTTCAGTTCTTCTCAAGACACAGCTCAAATGTCACCTTTTACCTGTGGTAAGGGATTTTGCCAGGAACAGGAAATCCTGAAAACCAAGAAGTCATACAAGGAAAACCAGGAAGTTCTGGAGCTCAAGAAAGATTCCAGAACATTGGGCAGGAGAGACTGTTGTTTTCCCCTAACAGTTAGGAGAACCAAGTGGGCTGCTGTCTGGTTATTTTGGGGTGGACCCAGAGAGCCAGTGATTCCCTCTCCTATGGGCTTTTCTTGAGACTCTGCTTATCCTTGCTGCGCCGCTGCTGTCATTGTTGCTGCTGTTGACTTCCTACTGAGACTGCTGCTTGACCCAAAGAAGGACTCCAGTTGTGTGAAATTTCCTGTCCCTGGTAAAATCCCTTACCACATATCAAAGGCTTTTCCTGATTTTCCCAACTTTTAGGAGTCCTCCTTTGAAAATTACTTCACTTATATTTTATATCTATTTTGCATTTTCTCATCTGTGTACATGTTATTTCTCCCCCTCAATTCCCTAAATTTAAGCTCCTTGAAGGCAAGAGTCATTTGGTTTTTGTCTATGTGATCCAAGTGCCTCAGTAGGACCTTAATTAATAAATGCTTCCTCAATAGTTAGGGAAGCCTTAAGAGGAAGAAAAGGTTTAAAGTGGTTCTTTAAGGATAATTATGATTTCTTCATGGGGCAGCATGTAGGGAGGACATCACAGGAATAGGAGATAGGAAACAGGAGGGCATAAAAGTGAGAAAATCTCATGTGTATTACTAGAAAAGGTAGCATATCACTTTGACTTGCTTAAATCATAGTCATTTACACAATTAATTATTTATGTGGCTAAAAACGTTATAATAGGGCCAAATTGTTAACTTGGGAAGACTAATACTAGCCATGATAATAATACTATACATTGGAATGGCTCTTTATAGGTGTCTTAAGTATTTTTATTTACAGTACTTCATTTGGACCTCTCAACAACTCTCTGAGTTACAGAGTGGTTATCATTCTTCTATTATATCTTCATTTTACATATGAGAACCAGTAAGGTTACATGACTAGTCAAAGGCCAAGCCACTGAACTTGTTCTAGGACTAGAACCCAAGTCTTCTAATTCTTGTTGGCCTTTTTACAACATTATGTGTTGTTTTTTTAAAAAAACCCTTAACCCAGGGAATTCTCGTTGGCTATGGGAAGGGGGAGGGTAGAGGGGAGGGAAAGAATATGAATCATTTAACCAGGGAAAAATATCCTTAATTAATTACATTACATTAAAAAACCCTTAACTTCTGTCTTAGTGTCAGTTCTAAGACAGAAGAGCAGCAAGGGCTAGGCCATTGGGATTTAGTGAATTGCCCCAGTGTCACACAGCTAGGAAGGATCTGAGGCCAGATTTGAACCTAGATCCTCCCAACTACAGGACTGGCACTCTATCCACTGTGTTACTTGGCTGACCCATGTGCTATATTTAATGTCATGGTAAGGAATTTGCAAAGTTAAAAGAAAATATAAATTAATAGTAGCAATGGGGAGGTATTAGTGGTTTATGTGCATAATTAGAAAAATTTGGATTCCATCTTCCAGAATTCTTTTCTCATCCCAAGAATCCTTTTCCCTTCATTCACGCTTGCTTTTGTTACATGTGTGTGTATATAATTTTGTGGCTCCTCCCTTTCCTCTCTTTTTTTCCCCCACATACAAGGCTGGATGAGCTCTGTTTCTCTAGCCTTTTTGCTTCAAGGTATTATTAATAAATCTTATTAAATATAATACTTGGAGTATTGGATATTAATCTTAAAATCTATATATGATCAATGGAGTGATATGTTTATTCAGAATGATTAATCTAACTGTTGTACATAGTTGGAGCTAGAAGAACCTGGAGGGCAAAAGACCAGTTCAAAGGTATCATGCAGGTTGCAGCATAAAGAAATAAGGTGCCTACAGTAGGATGGTGGCAATAGGAATGGAAACTAAAGATTAAATATGGGAGAAATGAAAAGACTGATTGATTTATTGATTATATATGAGGAATCCAGGGAGAAATTGGAAGATAAATCTGGGCTTGCAAGCCTGGATGACTGGGAAGATGATAGAATATTTGATGGATAGGGAGGCATGATTTTATGGTGACATGTCTGAATCCATGTAATAACACAAATTATAATAGGCTTCTGCTATTTTTGAAAGGTTAAAACAACTGCATTTGCATGCATCATGGCTTAGAATATTGGCTTTTTTAATAAAACCATTTTCAAGATGCTAACCTCTTTCCTCAGGCCTTTTGAACCACCAAATGTGCAGATGGAAGCCGCTGGGTCACTGCTGCTATGTCCAGCTTGTTGAACACATTTCCTGCACATGGGCAAATCTGATTCCTGCCTTTCTGTCCTCCAGGAAAGCCAAAGGGGGACATCTATTGAGTTAAGGAAATACAATTGAGGCTGACAGCAACCAGTATGATGATTGTATTATCTCTGCTTTGATGTTTGGGAAAGTTCCACTTGAGAGAAAAGGGTTTCACACTTGGGTCAGTATGGTCTTATCTAAGAGGGAGGATGTTTGAATGAATGAAAAGCATTTATTAAGCATCAGCTAAGTTCCAGGCACTGTGCTAAATGCTGGGGATACAAAGAAAGACAAAGATACTCCATGCCTTCCAGAAGTTGGCACTCTAATGAAAGATCCCTACCACATATATAAATCAGAACCATTTCAGTTAACATTTATTGAGCTTTTGCATGGTGTATAGTGCTATGCTTTGTACTTAATCTAAGAATATCAAGCAAAAATAAGATGGTTTATATCTCCCATTCACCTCTCACTAGGTTACCACCTTGATTCAGCCTCCTTAAGTGGTCTCCCTTTCTCCAGTCTCTCCATCTTCTACTTAATTCTTCACAAAGATGCTCCCCCCCAAAAAAAAAATCTTTCCAAGTCGCAGATGTGATTATTCCATTTTCCCTTCCCCAAACTTTCAATGGAAACCTACTGACTGGGATAAAATACAAATTCCTTAACCTGGGATTTAAGTCTTTCCACCATCTGGCTTCAACCTACTTTTGCAGCCTTCAGTCACATTCAAATATCTTGATAAGTTCTACCCAAACCTGGGCTACCAGTAGTTTTCTCAACTGGATATATTGCCTCCTGCCTCTGTTTTCAAACAGGCTATCTGGCTCCTTAATCTTGAATGTGCTCTGCCCATCTCTACCTTGCAGAGTCCTTTTTCTTCTTTCAAGGCTCTGTTCAAGTGCCATTACTGCTTTCTCTGATTCCTTCAGACAAAAATGTTTTCCCTCTTCTCAAATATTCCTAGAATATTTTGGAGACTCCCTTTGCTCCCATCACATTCTATCTTGTAAAATAACATTTGTATCTCTAGTAAAATATAAATTCCTTGAGGGCAAATATTATTTAACTTTTTTTCTTGGTATCCCTAGCACCCAGCAGAATGTGTGATATAAATCAGATGCATAATAAATATTTGGTTTTGTTGATTAAGTCATTCCTTGTGCCTAAAACATCCCTTCCCTAACATCTCCACATGTTCAATTCAACAAACATTTAAAATTTGCTGACTTATATCCAGAGTGTTGTGCTGGAAAAGAGTAGAAAGAGGAATATCAGTTAAAAAATTATGGTAGTGAGGACAGCTATGTGGCGCTGTGGATTGAGAGCCTGGTCTTGCGATGTGAGGTCTTAGATTCAAACCTGACTTCAATCACTTCCTACTTGCATGGCCCAGACAAGTCACTTAACCTCCATTGCCCTGCCCTTACCACTCTTCTGTCTTGGAACTGAAACATAGTACTGATTCTAAGATGGAAGGTAAGAATTTTAAAAATAAAATTGAAAATTTTAAAAGTTGTGGTAGTACATAGGGGGGAATCTATTCTAGGGACGTACCAGTCTGCATCAGTAGAGGGAGTTTTCTCACCTGGGAATTCCATATAACCAATGAAATCACAAATCTAATTCCTAGTCCTAATAATAGCTTATATTTACAATGCTTTGCAGTTTATAAATTGCTTTCTCTATGGCATAGGCAGTATACATTTCATTATCATCCCTATTTTTGCAAATGCAAAAGCTGAGAATCAGAGAGATGAAGCCAACTACCCAAGTTCACATGGCTACTAAGTAGTGGAGCTAGAAGCTAAACTCAGGTATTCTTATACCAAATCCAGGACTCTTTCCACTAGAGCAGGAGTTCTTAACCTTTTGGGTATTATGGACCCCTTTGGCCATCTGGGGAAGCCTAGAAGCCCCTTCTCAAAATAATGGCAAAGAAAGAAATATTACATTTCATCTAGAAGTTAGTGAAAATAAAGATGTTAACTTTTTGCCCATCCAAGTTCATGGACCCCCTAAAAATCTACCCATACAGTTCATGGATCCCAGGTTAAACAGCCTTGCACTAAACCATTCTATGACTCAAAGGCCCTTTCTAGCTCAAAGAGTCTCTGATTCTATGAGATCTGACAGCCAGAAAGAACAGATGTCTCCAAAATGAGTAAACATCTATTTCTCAGAGGGAGGACCAAATCTTAAGTCATCAAGGTGTTCTGAATAGCTCAAGAGCCTAACTATATTAGAACCAACAAATTTAGGCTAGGTAGGTTGAAAACAAATGCCTTTTGAGTCTGTGACCTTTAAAAATGAATCAGCTCTAATACAGTCATTTAAAGAGACTCCAGTCCTTGAAGACAATGATTGTGCTATTTATTTCTTAATAAAAAAAAAAGACCTAGCACCACTCCCCCCACCCATCCACACACCTCCACATAATGCTGAGCACATGTCAGTGCATCAAGAACAAGAGATTTCATCAGGGTGGGAACCCCCTCACAACTTATCTATGATTTTACTGTGACAGAAAATTGCCTGAAACTCAGGGAAATTAAATAGCTTGTCCAGGGCCCCATAGATAGAACAATGAGGGTTGCCCAAGGACTTTGAACTTTGTTCTTCCTAAACTTCAGGTCTGACGCTTTTTCTTCCATTCTCTACACATTATGAGTGCTCCAAAAAGTATTTATTGAATTGAATGGAGCTCACCACTGGGGCCCCAAAGTTCTAGTTTACATGTATGATCACACTGTTTCAGACTCCCAAGAAACCGTCCAACAGGGTGTATCTATTTGCTACAATTTCTGCATATGACAGAAATTATGATGAAGAGTCATCTATATTGACAATAACTCTTCTTGAAATTCTGTATTCCTTGAGCTCTAAATGCCACTTAATAATAGCAGTATTACAGGTCTAAGAGGCAATGAGACGAAAGGGTAATTATATCCTATAGTTGTAATGTAGTGTTGTAACTAGCATGCTGGGTTTGGACTCAAGAAGTCCAGAGTTTGACTCCTTCCACTGACACCTCACTATCCCTCTAACCTTGGGTAAGATGGTTTAATCTCTCTTATATTGTGCTTCAGGTAACTCCTTAGGATGGAAGCTCCCAATCTGGGATATGTAAACCTCTTGAGATCTACAAAAAATTCTTCAAGGACATAAAAACTATTCAGTAGCTAATTATATTATGCTATTAAAATTAATTAATTTTGAAACTGATTTCTTTTGTTCATATGTTCAAAATTTATTTATTTTCATGATAAATAACAGGCAGGTAGATCAAAAGCCAATGAATATGGAAAATATACACAGGTCCTATTCTAATTTACATTTTCTGTACTAAATCCTAACCCTAAATCCTTCTTATCTATTTTGACAAAAGGAATTCCCCATGCAAAAGAAGGGGTGGATAGAAAGAATAAACATCTATTAACACCCAGTATGTGCCAGGCACTGAGCTCGGTGCTTTATAAATCTCTCATCTGAGATTCACAATAACCCTGAGAGGTAGATGCTGTAATTATCCCCTATTTTGTAGGTGAAGAAACTGAAGCAGAGATTAAGTAACTTGCCCAGTGTAACACAGTTAGTGTCTCAGGCCAAAATGGAATGGAGCTCTGGTTACTGAGTCACCAAGTTGTCTCTAGAGAGATTATCTACGCAGACAGATGTCACAGTAGATAGAGAACCAGACCTGGAGTCAGAGGACCTGGGATAAAATCTGGTCTCTGACACTTCCTTAGCTGTGTGACTCTGGGCAAGGCATTTAGTCTCACTTGCCTACCCCTGGCCCTTCAGTTAGTAAAGACTTTTAGAATTGGGAAGGACATCAGAGTTTATCTAGTCCAACTCCTTTTTACAGAAAAGACAAAAAGTAAAGGTTAAACAAAAGATAGGGGCAGCTGGTGGCTCAGTGTATTGAGAGCGAGGTCCAGAGATGGGAGGTCCTGTATTCAAATCTTGCCTCAGACACTTCCCAGCTGTGTGTGACCCTGGGCAAGTCACTTAACCCCCATTGCCTAGCCCTTACCACTCTTCTGCCTTGGAACCAGTACACAGTATTGATTCTAAGACAGAAGGTAAGGGTTTTAAAAAAAAAGATAAGCCTATATTTGTGGAGGAAGGAAGATTGACTTCCATGTTAGGAATGGTGTGTCCACAGCCAAGTCCTTCATCTCTATGAAGCCACTTACCTCAAAGATTTGTTTTAAGGATGCAGTAAATTAATGCATGGGAAAGGGCTCTAGAATTGGAAAACACACTAGCATAATTGTTATCATTATTCCTGCTACTACTAACAAGGACAGGCTTTTTAGACGATGGTGCTGGAATACCACATGTCCTGTATCGGGTAAACATGGGTGCCCTGAAGCAGCTGTGGGCTGCTGGAGTCCATTCATCATGTAGAAGTGGAAGGAATACGCCCCACATCTTCAAAATCCAGGCTTGTCCCAGAAGTGCTGCAGATGTCTTGCAGACTGCCCTGGAGTGGTGTGTATTTTCAAAGTTAAATAAGTATATTTATATTTCTATGAAACAGCTTTACCCACTCCCCAGAGATATCAACAGCTCCTTCTCTTAGCTAAGTAGGTTTAAAACAAGCCCTAGCTAACATTGTGAGCTGTAAAATGGGGCTGGGGTAACATAAACCCTTGAGAGAGAAATAAAAGTAAAGAGCTTTGGAATTGGACAGGGCATTAGAGATTATCTAGTCCAACTCTATTTTATAGATGGGAAAACCAAGTCCCAGAGAGGTAAAATAATTTGTCCCAAATCACACAGCTTCTAAATGAGGTTGTATGATAAAGAGGTAGGATATTTTGGAGGGAATCAAAGCATGTGGATTTGATTCTCAGATCTATCGCATACTAGCTGTACCACTCTGAGCCATTCTGACTCAGTTTCTCAAAATGTAAAATGAGAACAAAATACATTATCTACATTAGATAGTAATTGTCCAATGAGCATTTTATTTTAAATTTAAAAACATAAAATGCATGTTATTATTGCTACTGTGATTTTACATGACAAAATAAAAACTTCCACATGGGTTTTTATAGAGCTAAAAGAATTCAGCCTTTCCCACAAAAAGAATGGCAAATGGAGGACATATTTGGGCCCTCTGGAGTGGCAGGTGTAAGGATTTGTGAGGTCAAATACAACATAAATCTTGGTTTTTATACTTAATCTTTTAGCTTATCTTGCCCCAAACTGAGCCTTCACATAATTCCTTGGCCCCAAACTCCTAATTATGACACTTTTACATTGACCTTCATCCCTTCTCCCCTCATCAGAAACTTGTGCCCCACCCCAGGAACCACCCTAAACAGACAGGTGAGCTTTCACCTTATCTAGTCTGAGACAAAACTTCGATCTCCCTTTCCCACCAGCTCTTCCTTACATGTAATCTTACCATAATAATATAATGTAAATTAATTTGAGGGCAGGCACTATCTGGTTTGGAAAGGCTAAATGGCTCAGTGGATAGAGAGAGACAGGATGAAGAGTTCAAATCTGACTTCAGACACTTAATTAGCGCTGTGACCCTGAGCATATCACTTAACCTTGCTTGCCTCAGTTTCCCTATCTGTAAAATGAATTGGAAAAGGAAATGGCAAACTACTCCTGTATCTTTGTCAGAAAAACCACAAAAGGGGTTATAAAGAATCAGATGTAACTAAAATGACTGAACAACTGAATTATATTCATATTCCTCAGAACTTAGCACAATGCCTGGTACATAGTAAAGTACTCAATATATGCATCTATGGGAAGCTAGGTGGGTCAGTGGCTAAAGTGCTGGACTTAGAGAGAGGAAGATAGGAGTTCAAATCTAGTCTTAAACACTTATTAGCTATGTGACCCTGGACAAATCTCTTAACCACTGCCTCGGTTTCCTCAACTATAAAATAGGGGATAATAAGGGGACCTAACTTATAGGGTTATACCAAAAGAGATAATATTTATAAAACACAGCACAGTACCTGGCACAAAATAGACAATGTATAAACGCTTGTTTCATTCCTTTCAGAATACATGCCCTATTTGTTTATCTGTCAAACACATTTAACTCTAATAAGGAGTTTAAGATGTTTTTTAAAACTGTTTTTACATGTAACTGGGGAAAAATAAAATATTTTTTAAAAAGAAAACAAAAAAGGAACTTGGAACAATTCTTTGGGTCATCTTCTCCAAACACGTGATATTTCATTAGTTTCAAAATGATAGAAAAAATCTGCAATGGAAACATATACATTCATAATCTTGCT
This sequence comes from Monodelphis domestica, assembly GCF_027887165.1. Classification (NCBI taxonomy): domain Eukaryota; kingdom Metazoa; phylum Chordata; class Mammalia; order Didelphimorphia; family Didelphidae; genus Monodelphis; species Monodelphis domestica. The sequence goes on along the minus strand of NC_077229.1, from coordinate 128,293,267 downwards.
CAAGATGTAATACCCCTCTGAGAGTCAGTTACCCCATCTATAAAATGGGGATAGTAATACCTGAATTACCTAGCTCATGGGGTTTTGGGGACAGATGAAACTAGATAATATAAATATGAAGTAGAATTAAAAAATACAAAAACCATACAAATGTTAGGTGTCATTATTCACTCATGTTAACTAGATTTCATAGTTTATTTAGGACCGCCTCCAAGAATTTCTATAAATGTTCCACAATATGTGTTCTTTGAATAAAAATAACATATTCTTATACAGTACATTATGGTTTTCTAATTCTCACACACATGTTGGGTTTTTTTATTCAATTCAATTCAGTTCAACATGAATTTATCAATTATGTACCAGGTATTTGTACTAGCCGCCAGATATACAAAGACAAACAATCCCTGCCCTCCGAGAACTTATAGTCTACCGATTGGAAAGAGAGAGGAGAGAAATAAAATCCGCAGAGGAAAGCAAATGTAAACTATTTTCAGCATACCATCAGTCCTCAATATTAGCACGTTTAACTTTTGCAACTTCAAGCATTCCCCTGATTTTATTAGTAACCTCATTTTCACTTTTGCATTGGCATTGGGCACATTGGTAGCTATGGGCTGGAGAGATAAAAAAATGAGAGGCTATGCAAATGTATATCCACCAAAAAAAGAGGAAAGTATTGGTGAAAGTGTTTGTGAATCCACTCCAGAAAGTGCAATAGTAACTTTTTAAGTGCGCTATGAGGAAATTGAAAAAATGGAAAAACAATTTAGTTTGTGGGTAAATGAGATATATGAGGGAGTCACCCCTGTTCCTCTCGATGGCAGTAGCAAGGCCCAAGCAAGTACCCAGCTTTTGGGGAGCTTGGTCTAAGGCCAGAGTCCCTCCCCCCCCCCCCCAGGCATGTGCTTTTTCATCTGGGAACAATTCAACCAGGGAGCCTAAAGGGAGATTAGAGAAACAGGTTGCCCCTTTCCTTTTTTAATTTTGGAGGGCATCACAAACCCTTCCCTTCCCTCACTCCTTTTGGTCCTGTTGCCTCGTCTCTCTCCTGTATTTTATGAGGTATTTCATGGTTACTGTGTTAGGAAAAATGCATATTATCTAAATTAATGTTTTGCTATAAAGAACTATATGCAGCAAAGTGTATTTTCAGCAATCTAGCAAAAAATTATAGTATTTGGTGGATGTGGGAACCTAACTCTCTATTTCCCATTGGTTCAATGTATAAACAATGATGATTTAAAAATTTTTTCTATTTTCTAAGAATATTACACCCATGAAAGTAAATACAAAGTAACATGGGGAGGTGGGTAAAAAGAGCACCAGCAGGAGAAATAAGGAAAGGCTTCCAGTGGGAAATGGTACCCAAGCCCAGCCTTGAAGAGAACTAGGCAAGATAAAGGCAGAGAATATTCCAGACCTGGGAGGGGGGGGGGGACACACAGCCTGTATAAAGAGGTAGAAGACTGTATATGAGTTTGATCAGACTAAAGAATGCATAAAGGAGAGTAATGGGGGGAAAATTAAGCTTCTGAAGCTTCTTAAGTAGGGTCAAGATTTGTGTTTTAGGAATATTAATTTGGCATCTATGTGAAAGACAGTTTGGGAAAGGGAGGAATTGGAAGCAGGGAGACCAATTAGGGGTCTATTCAAATAGACAAGATGAGAGGTGATGAAGTATTGAACCTGGGAGGTAGCCACATGAACGGAGAGGAGGGCAGATGCAATGGATGTTATCGAGGCAGAATTCACTGTATGCTAGAGAAGAAAGAAATATAAATCTCACAACATACAACACACACAAGCATCCTCTTCTTCCCAACTTCATTTTCCCCAGGAAGTAGTCATAAAAAATATGATGGTTCCCATTTTGACCAAGGTCACAAAACTCTTAAGTGGTCTGGTCTGGACTTGAAGCCAGACCTCTTGATTTCAAATCTTTTGTTTGTTTTTTGCCACACCACCTCTAGGTCTAAAAATGTTCATATTGTAGCTTACCGATTCCATAATGAATCTCTGGAAGAAAAACTTGAAAGCCTCGAGGCTGAAGATCTCATGTCTCAGCCGTCACCATCAGAAAGTTACCTATATTGGAGGGAATAAGTAATAGTCATGATGTAGAAGAAATTTTTTAGGCAATAGGGATGATCTGGGATTTCAGCAGTGAGGGAAACCATTTCTATCAACACAGATCTAACTGTAGGTGACTCAATAGGTTAAGTCCTAGAGACACCTGAGGCACAGAGAGGGGATGTGACTTGCCCTTCATCATTTAGTTTTTAAATCTTTCTTTTTCAAAACATTTATCTTGTCTTAGAATCCATACTGTGCATTGGTTCCAAGGCAGAAAAATGGTAAGGGCTAGCCAATGAGGGTTAAGTGACTTACCTAGGTTCACACAGTCAAGATGTGTCTGAGGTCACAGCAGAACCCAGGAACTCATCTCCAGACCTGGCTCTCAATCCACTGAGCCACCTAGCTGGCCTGTAAGTTTGTAAATCTTAAAGGCAAGATTGAGCCCCAGTCTTCCTGATTCTATGTCCAACATTATTATCCACTACACCATGCTGTTTCTTTGGCTTTTGTAGTCCACATGGCATATTAAATTAAGACTAGGAATCCTCCAACAATAACAAGGTAGCTGGGAAGGAATCTGAAACAAATAATTAGACACTAGTCTTCCTGGCCTGGTACACTCAATTCAAACCTAAGCTTCAAGGTCCTTTGAATCCCTAGCTTGTGGTACATCAACCAGAAACAGAGGCGCTTGAGTAGCTCACATGAGTTTGAGAGTTACTCTTGAGTTCCATTTCCAGCTGTACCTTGGGTGGTATATTGCAAGTTCTTAACCTCCAGATTTCAGTTTAGAATCCCTCTCTCAGAGCACACTGGCAGCCTCAACAGACACCTGCAGGTGTGTGCCTACCCAAAGGTACCAAGGGACAGGTTAAAACTGATGGATTTCCCTAGCATGCAAAAATAACCAGGTATATTCCAGGGCAGGCACCACTGTACCTCAGAAATTTTAATTAATTCACAAATACCAATGCTTAATTAATTGCTATTTGTACAGACCCATGGACACCTGGGATGAAAAGTATTTAAAGGAAATGGTTTCAGCATGGCTGTTTGGAGGGGATGAGAAGTGGGGGAAAAAAGAATGACTGGGGCAGAGGGAGAAGAAAGAGCCACTTTTTTTCAGGTCTTGTTTCTAGAGGGATTAGATTCAATCTTCATGATCCTTGGTCACAGCATAAGGCCTGCTCCAATTTTCTCCTTCATCTTCCTCTTTTTTTTTATTTCGGGTAAGGTATGATTAAAAGTCTCAGACTACTTGCCTTCTTCATATTCATCCTATGCTTTCCTGTATCCTTACCTTTGCACACTCAATACCTGGTTCCTAGCATGCACCTCCCTTTTCTGTCAGTGACCATCTTCCTCATTTTAAAGGTCAAATGCCACTATCTCCATGCAACATTATCCAGTCTCAACCAGAAATGATCTCTGCTCTCTATGTATCTTTGTTTATACCTCTCCAAACAATTACTACTTGACATTTGCAGAGTATTTTAAAATTTATATAATTCTTTAATACACATTATTGTGTGTTGGTTGAAGGAACTAGGGATATTTATTCTAGAGAAGAGAAGACTCTGGGGGATGTGATTGCTCTCTTCAAATATTTGAAGGGCTGAGATTTGATGGAGGGATTAGAGTTGAAATTTACCCATAGAGGGCAAAACCAGGAGAGAGTAGGTATAAGTCTCAGAGACCAAATTAGCCTGGATGTAAGGAAAAAGCTCCTGACAATTAGAGCTGTCCATAAGATGAATGGGCTGCCGAGAGAGGTGGTAGGTTCTCCTTCGTTGGATATTTACAAGCAAAGGATGGACAACTCTCTGCCTAGTACTGTAATTATATTATAGCTGTAATTCTTTTTGTGGATGGGTTAGACTAATGGCTGCTAAGGACCCTTCTGACTCAAATTCTGTACTTCTGTGAGCCTCATAACAACCTTCTGAGGAAGGTAAGTCACTCACCCTAAGGACCCTGTGTTAGCAATGTGATTAGAACCCACATGTTTAGATTTTTAAGACTGGAACTCTATCCACTCCCTCATTTTCATATTCCATTTTGTGCTATACTAATTTATACATATTTTTATACTATATTATAAGCTCTCTGAGAGCAGTTTCTTTCTTTTTCTTCTTTTTAAATCCTTACTATCTGTCTTGGAATCAATCCTGAATATTGGTTCCAAGGCACTAGAGTGGTAAGACGCAGTCAACTGGGGTTAAGTGACTTGCCCAAAGTCATGCAGCTAGGAAGTATCTGAGGTCTCCCATCTCCAGGTCTGGCTCTCTATCCACTGAGCTACCTAGATGCCCCTTGGGCAGTTTTTCTTGAAGAATCAATCCCCCATGAAACATGCCTAACAAGTGGTCATCCAGCCCCAGAAGAAGGCTTTGAATCATTTATCCTTGCACCTTCCAGAGATAGTAGATTGCACATAGTAAGCCCATAACAACATTTTTGTATGGCAATTTACATTCCAAGAAGTATTATGTAGTTAAAACAAGCTTTACATTATCTCATGATCTCATCGAGATCATACCCATTCTATGGGAGGCAACATGGCATAGTGGACAGAATACTTGACCAGGAATCAAGAAGACACAGGTTCAAATTTTGCCTCTGATATTATCAGCAGCGTGACTATATATAATCAAATCACTTCCCATTCTGGGCCACTGCTTCCCCGTTTGTGTTAATGGAGACAATAACACCAGAAGGACCCTATCTCAGACACAAGAGCGACAAGGGATGTGAAGTGCTTTGTAAACTTTGCTTCACTAAATAAAGTTTTGGCTTTATCCCCATTTTTTAGATAAGGTAACTGAGTTTCTTTTCCTAAGACACAGTGCTAATAAGTGATGAAAGGAGAATTGGAACCCGGAATTTCTGATTCAAACTTCATGTTCTTTTTATAATTTCTTCATGAAATTCACTTTAAACATGATTTCCATATTTTTACAAAGCCTCAGCCCATGCCACAACACTTAGGGGTTTTGTTTTGTTTGGGGATCTGGGTCTCCTTATCTGATCAGACTGGAAGTACAGAGGCAAGCCATGGTTCTGACTTAATCACCGATCTGCAAGGGGAGCTTTTGGTCTGATCCATTTAGAATCTGAGCCAGTTCACCTCTCCTTAGGGAACCTGGTAGAAATCCTGTCCTTCCCAAACCCGAGAGCTCACCCAATTGGTACCAGACTTACTACAGTCATCAAATAAGCTTTATCTCTATTATAGCTCAGAATTCCTAGCTCAAAAAATCCATTTACCTCAGCTTCCCCAGGAGCAGGGATTTCAGGTGTGCCCCAACCCACCCAGTGCCATCATGCCTGGTGCCACTATTATTTTAAATTGGGGGAACTAGGTGGTCAGAAGATAAGAAACTGGGCTTGGAGATGATAGATCCTGGGTTCAAATTCAACCTCAGATATTTAATCCCAAATGCCTAGCCCTTATCTGCCTTGGAACTAATACTTAGTATAAATTCTCAGATAGAAGGTAAGAGTTTTGGGATTGTTTTAAGACACATTTAAGTTTGGGGACAGATTTTAAAGCTAAAAACTGTACAAAATACCTAGCAAGTGGTCACACAGCCTCAGTGGACGGTTTTGAATCATTTACCTTTGTATCTTCCAAAGACACAGTACTTTACACATAGCAAGCACCTAAAAAGTATTTTTAGGAAAGAAAGCTTACATTTTCATGAAGGGTCTCACAGATAGTAAGTGTTATACCCCTATGATGAGCTTCATATTATCTCATGCAAAAAAGTATGCTTCCTCCTGCAAAATTCTTTCTGATTGTTTCCCCCCATTTTCTTTTCTTTCTTTTTTTTTGCCTTAGATGATAATGATACTTTTTACACTATCATGAGTGATGAAAGATTTTAAGCAACTGGCTTCAAAAGTTCCCAGGACTTCATCACCATAAATATCATTTACTACACACCATACAGATGCAGTTCCTTTTTTTAAAGCCTTACCTTCGGTCTTAGTAGCAATTCTAAGATTTAAGAGTAGCAAGGGCTAAGTAATTAGAGTCAAGTGACTTTCCCAAGGTCACAGAGCTAGGAAGTGTATGAAGCTACACTTGAAACCAAGACCTCCCAACCCCAGGCCTGGTGCTCTATCCACAATGCTACCTAGCTGATTCTAAATTCAGTTTCTATAATAATTCATTTACTTACAGTACATTGGCAATAAAACAAAGACTTCCATATATAGTACATGGGTACAATGGATACCAATAACTTAATTCAGAGTATGATTTTCATCCAAAAACATCCTTTACATATGTTAGCCAATAAAACAATTTCCTGAATGTTGGGATACTTTTTAAAGGAGGATATTATGAAATGATGAATCATTTGCAGCTGGCTATCATTGTATACAATCTCATTCACCCCTCCCCTGCCCAAATTAAATTCCCCTAAAGTACCCGTGCACATCTTTCCTGTTCAGCGTGAGCTGTGTCTGGGCATTTAGGGAAATTTTAGACTCATAGGAAACGGGATATTTGTTTAGATTTTGTTCTCAACCTTCTTCCTTTCTGTCTATTTCAGGACTGCCCATCCTTTAAGACCCAGCTTGAATCCCACTTTCTTTCAGGAAGCATGCTCGGCCCATATACCCAACTGAATCAGCCACCATATGGCTGCCTAGTCTTGGTCCCATGAATGTGGAGAGCAGCACAATTCCATCACCGCTACCTGGCAAAAGATACTACTCAAAAGAAGGAACCAGGGTCAGCAGCCTTTCCTCATCCCTCTAGCTGCTGCGCCCTCCCCTCTATCCTGAAATGACAATGTATATATTTGGTATCACTTATTTACGTACATGTCTTTTCCTGAGAGAATGTAAACTTCCTAAGACCAAAGAGTTCAAATCCTATGGCTGAACTGTCATTTTAGTCTCTGTATCTTCAGAACCTAATATAGTACACAGGAGATGCTTAGCAAATTCCTTAGAGTAGAGGAAGTGACAGGGTCTGATCTGTATTTTTTTAAATGGAAATTTGACAGTTGTATGGAGGATGCATTGGAGGAAGAGAGACTAACGAGGTTAATGCAGAAGTTCAATGAGAAGTATTGAGTATCTGAACTAAGGTAGAGGCTGAGGGAGTGGAGTGAAGGGTAGGGATTTGAGAAGATATTGGGCAGGAAGACTAGACAAGGCTGATAACAAATTGGATGTGGGGAATGATGGAAGGGAAAATTCAAGGATGAACCTTAGAGGTACTGAAGTAACAGACACACAGACTATTAAAACTAGAAGGGAATTTTATAATAACTATTATAGCTAGGATCATAGCGCTTTAAAGTTTGCAAAATAATTTACAAATGTTATTTCATTTGATCCTCACAATAACCCCTTTGGAGTAGGTGCTATTATCATCATCCCCATTTTGCAGATGAGGAAACTGCGATCAAGAGAAGCTAAGAGTGCCCAGGATCTGTAGAGTTAATAAGTTTCTGAGGGAGAGTTTGAACTCAAGTCTTCCTGACTGCTAGTATAGCACTCTATACATCATACTAACAAAATTCCTTAACTTGGAAGTCTATTCATCTTTTTTTAATATTGTGATAATTATATTTTAATATGACTGGTTTTCTTTTCAGTATCACATATTTTATTTTATTAATTTGAAAACAGTATTCTGAGATCAGGCCTTTAGAATACAAAAAGCTACCAAAAAGATTCATGGCACAATAAAGTGAAGTACCCCTGATCTTAAAGATTTAACAAGAATCATGCTTAAGGTCTAGTTCTAAAGTTTTCTCAGGTTAAGTGTGAGTCATTTGGAATAATCAGTTATATAAATCATAGCCCAAGCCCCCATTACCTCAACACTATTTAAACCATGTAAGAGTTACAAATCAAATTGTAAGAATTTAATTAAAATTTCAAATGCAAATAAAAGATCACTAACTGTCATATAGTCAAATCTTGGCACCTCATAAACAAATGGGTACAATTTTCAAATATTTATTTACATGGTAGATTGGGGAAAAACATCCAAGGAAAATTTATTCAAAAGATGTAAAAACTATCTCTCCCATTTAGGGACAAATGGAGTAAGAAAAGAATTAATCCTTTCCCAGAATCCTATCAGTATGCTTTCTATAGCCTTCACAGAGATCCCTGGATCTGAATTTTCCTTGATTCTGGTTTGGGCTTGCAACACCATCTACATGAAAACCATTTCTTGGGTTCTTATCCTCTTCAATTTCCAAAACCCAGGCGTGCCTAGTATAGATTGCAGGTTCAGCACCTCCCATTTGGTAAACTACATTCTATGACATCAACCTACACAAACTCAGGTCTCCACTAGAGCAACTTCCAAATGAACAAGGTCTCTCCTTTTCATATGGCTCCTCATTTGCTTATTGCTATTTACCCCCCTGTGTTTACAACTCTAAATGCAATTCCTTCATGTAGGCTATAGTCCCAAAGAATTCTGATATCTGACCTTTACGCCAGTACCATCCTTACCTCTCCATTACAGGGACTAGAAACAGTGCTAGGAAACTATATCATGGGCCAAGGAAATCCCCGCCCATATTACAAAAGTGGGGAAACTGAGGCTGAGGGAAGGGAAGCTATTCATTCAGAAATTACAGTTATTGGAAGGTTGATCGATGAATAGACAATTGGTTTCCTGATCCCTGTACAAATTCCATTACATAGCTAGGTCACTATTTACTAATAAGGCGTCTGATGACTATCTCTGGTCATAGCTTTTGTGAGTATGAATGGTGTATTCTAGGGAATACAGAATTATTAAACTTTATTTTCATTTTAAAATTTTTATTGATGCTTTTTGTTTTTGTATCACTACTGGTTCCTAATATACCACCGAATATAGCTGAAACCTGTCTTGAAATAAAGAAAAACAGCAGGGACCAACTCGATGGCTCAGAGGATAGAGAGCAAGGTCTAGAGACAAGAGATTTTAGGTCCAAATGTGGCCTTAGACACTTCCTAGCTGAGTGATTATGTACAAGTCACTTCACCCCCATTGCCTAGCCCTTACTGCTCTTCCGCCTTGGAACCAATACATCATTTTGATTCTAAGATGGAAGGTAAAGATTTTTAAAAAGGAAACAAAAATAATAAAACCAAGATACCATTTCTGGCAGTGTATATAACATTCCATACCTATCATCTCCCATCACTCTGCACGATGAATTCTATTTCAATGTTTTCATTTTTATATTTCATCTAGATTCCCTGGAATACGGATTGGTCATTCCAATTAATCAGGATTCAATCACCTTTTAGTGTTGTTCACTTATATTGCTATAGTCATTGACAGTTTTTCTCCCAGTTTCAAACTTCGCTCTGAATCAGTACATGCAAGTCATACATAGTTCTCTGAATTCCTCATAGTTGTCATTTCCTAAAGAACACTGAGCTTAATTATATTCACATGAAGAATCACTCGACTTTGATAGTATAAATTAACGTTTCTTAAAGGATCCTATATTTACTGTTAATCGGGAAACTGAATGACAGCCATCTGCTATTTATCCTGGTTGCTCACTGGATAGGAAGTTGAAACAGTTGGTAGTCCATTTCAGAGGGAATCTTCAAAATTACCTACCATAAACTTGCCTGCCACCAACTTCTAGGAAAATGTCTTAGCCAAGAAGCACTTATTAATCACTACTATGTACCAGGCACTCTACAAGGGCTGGGGATGTAAGGAAGGCGAGAGCAGTGCCTGCCCTCAAGGAGCTAATGTTATAACTGGGGAGGCAACTTGCAAACACCTCATATAAAAGGTAATTTGGAGGTAATCCTAGAGAGAAGGCCATAGCTTTAAGGGAGACCAGTAAAGACCTTTTGTAGAAGGTGGTATTTTTTTTAAAAAACCTTACCTTCTGTCTTGGAATCAATACTGTGTATTGGTTCCAAGGCAGAAAAGTGGTAAGGGCTAGGCAATGGGGGTCAAGTGACTTGCCCAGGGTCACACAACTGGGAAGTGTCTGAGGCCAAACTTGAACCTAGGACCTCCCATCTCTGGGCCTGGCTCTCAATCCACTGAGCTACCCAGCTGCCCCCAGAAGGCTATATTTTGACTAAAACTAGAAGGAAACCTTGGAAGCCAAGAGCCAGAGGTGAGGAGGAAGAGCAGGGGGGACAACAGCAAGGAGACCAATGTGACTGGACCACAGAGTATACAAGAGGCAAAGTGTAAGAAGGATGGAAATCTAGGAAAGAGCCACATTATGATAGATGTCAAAGGCCAAATGGAAGATGGGAGGTATTGGTGAGCTGTAGAGTTTAATAGAAGGTTATGTGGGAGTGTATGGGGAAGTGGTCGAATTTGCACATTAGCAAGATTACTTTGGCAGCTGAAAAGGGGACGGATTGGAGTATGTATTAGGGAGACTTGCAACAGCGATACCAACCAGAAAGTTATTGTATTAGTTTGGGGGGGGGGTGTCCCAGGTCTTTCTTTAAGTCCCATTTAAAATCTAATCTTTTCCAGGAAGTCTTTCCCAATTCCCCTTAATTCTATTGCCTTATTTCTATTAGTTATTTACTATTTATCCAGCATATAGCTTCCTTGTACATTTTTTAAATTGTTTTCTCCACCATTACATTGTGAGTTCCTCATGGACAGAGACTGTCTTTTGTCTCTTTTTGCATCCCCACTGCTTAGTACAATGCCTGGAACTTATTACACATTTTTATTTTTAAACCCTTATCTTTTGTCTTAGAATCAATTAATCAGTAAATAAATCAATAATAAATAAATAATAAAGTAATTAATTAATTATGATACTAAGGCAGAAGAGAGGAAAGAGTAAGGCAATTGGGGTTAAGTGACTTGCCCAGGGTCTCACAGCTAAGAAGTGTCTCTGGCACTCGATCCACTGTGCTACCTAGCTCTCCCACTTATTACACACTTAGTCAGTGTTTATTCATTGACTTGTCTAGGGTGATAAGGGGAAAGAGAGACAATAGTACTAATTACTTCAGGTCTTCCTGGAGCCATGGTTGAGAAAAAACATAATAGTAGTACCAAAAATTACATTCTGAGGACAACATATTTCCATCTCCACCGATCCTTTAAAAAATGGAAACTGATCCAGGGAAAAATTGTCTGAATGGCTTTGATATGTGTTCACTCTTGACTGAGAGCCAAACCACCTGGCCTGAGTGTAGAGATAAAAACTTCCACTGCAGTGGACTTCTAAAGCAAAGGACTGATCACACATCATTCCCTGCTCCAGAAACATCCTTCAGTGCTAGATGTTGTTTATGGACAAGGATGTTAAGCTCCAAAGACTCTAAAGTAGAATCTTTCACATCTTCTAGTGAACCAATAAATTTTTTTTTAACTGTTAAAGATTTTCTCACAGAAACTTAAAGAAATAATGTCTCAGTATGGTATAGAAAGGTTTCTCGGAACCCTAATGTCATCAAGCATCATAGAGGAAGTAATATAAAACTAAGGGCCTAGAAGTGGTTTGTTATATTTTTATAATCTTAGAAGAAAGAAGCATGAAAAATGGTGGGGTGGCATCTCATATTTTAGTTGGAAAATGGTGAATTTATATTTTCTTCTTCCTCACCCCTATCTAATTCTGCCCAGGTGAAGTAGCATTGCTTACCCTTAAATATTGTTTAAATATTTGCAAATGATTTCATTTATAAAAAATTAATTTTATTTTCAAAATATTTAATTAATAAAATACTTTAAAATAAAAAAAGATTTTCTCACAAGGGAAAAGGAAGCATAAGGTTATATTGTGATATGAAAAGAGCCTAGGACTTGAAATGAGAAAAACACAGTTTGAAACCAGGAAATGTTGCTTATTAGTTGCATGACTTCAAAGTTACTTTTCTTCCTTTAGTCTCAGTTTCCTCATCTGTAAAATAAGGATTTGGACTCAATGGCCCCTAAGCTCCAACCCAGCTAAAAGTCCTGTGGTAGAGTTCATCTATTTGCTGCATATAAATTGCTCACTCACTAGTCTTTGCATATTTGAACTTGTTTTGAAAGAAATGTACTGCTTCTCTTGACAGCTGGTTCATCGACACTAGCAAATGCCTACTTTGTTCCAGTTTTCTGCAAGTGACTGTAGGAATAGCAAAGAAATATCTGACTCATCTTTCTTTTTCATTCTCTTTGTCTCTAAATCTATGATCCTATGGGCTTAGCATCCAATCACCAATTTCTGGAAATCCTTCCTTTGAAATATCACCTTCCTCTTCATTCCTATGGAAACTAGACCAGTCTAAGACTATTATCAAATTCCTGGATTTCAGTAACATCCTACTCTCACCCGCTAGCCTCTAATCTTCAAGTTCTTTACTTGGAGTCCATGAGATTTCTGGGATACCATAAACTTGGATGGGGAAAAAAAATTAAATCTTTATCTTCATGGACTTCTAACTCGAATTGAACATTTCCTTCAATTTGCTAAAATAATAATAATAGCAGTCAGTACTTATATAGCTCTTGATCTTTAAAAATATTATCTCATTTGTTCCTTAAAATAACCCTGGAAGGCAGGTGCTACTATTATTTTCATTTTAGAGATGAGGAAATTGAAAGTCAGTGGTTAAGTGACTTTCCCAGAGTCATCCTGCTAGTAAGCATCTGGGGTCAAATTTGAATTCTTGAAGTCTTCTTGATTAGAGGTTCAGTAATATATCCAGGGTATCACTTAGCTGTTTATGTTAAAATTTGTTTTTTCTAGCAACTGGGGAAAGAATACTCTGATACTTTGATAATGCATATTTTTCACCACTATGAGTACTCAAAGGGGTTCTCAAAATATGGTTTAAGAAATGTCAGGGGACTTAAGGGATCTTTCAGGGAAATCCATAAGGTCAAAATTGTTTTTATAATAACACTAAGACTCCTCCTTTTTCTTGCTACATATCTGTGTCAAACCAGATTGTCCCAATATACTTCAACTAAAATAACATATCACCAAAGAATGAATGCAAAAGCAGATATAAGAATCCAACTGTCTTCTATTAAGCCAGATATTAAAGAGATTTGTACAAATATGTAAAGCAATACCTTTCTTCTCATGAATTTTTGTAGGAAAGTTGCTATTTTTCATAAAAAAGATTATTTTGATATAAAATTGATCTATTAATGAAAATGAATAATTTTTAAAACCCTTACCTTCTGTCTTAATATCAGTTCTAAGAATTGCAGCAAGAGTTAAGTCACTCACCCAGGGTCACACAGCTAGGAAGTATCTGAGGCCAAATTTGAATCCAGGCCTAGAGTTCTAACCATTATGCTACCTAGCTGGTCCTAAGTACATTTTTAAAAAAGTTATCAGTTTATGCCCAAGGGGCATACCTTTTGATCTGATAAGGCCACTACTGGGTCTGTATCCCAAAGAGATAATAAAAAAGGGGAGAAGACCTACTTGTACAAAAATATTTATGACTCTTCTTTTTGTGATGGTAAAGAATTGGAAATTGAAGGGATGCCCATCATTTGGGGAATGGCTGAACAAAATGTGGTGCATGTTGGTGATGGAATACTATGGTGCTATAAGAAATAATAAGCAAGATGACTTCAGAAAAAGCTGGAAAGATCTGAAGGAACTGATGCACAGTAAAATAAGCAGAACAAAGAGAACATTTTACACAATGACAGTAATATTGGATGAGGATTATCTGTGAAAACTTGCCTACTCTAAGCAATGCACTGATGTGGGCCAGTCTTGAAAGACATTTGACAGGGAATGCTATCCACCCCCAGAGGAAGAACTGTTGGAGTTGTCTTTCACATCAGTGTATTTGTGGTTTTATTTTGAGGTTTTGGTTATGTATGAATTTGCTTTTACAGTAATGACCAATATGGAAGTGTGTTCTGCATGACAAGAAAAATTAAGTTAAAAAATAAATTTTTGAAAAAAGTTAACATTTTTAATTTCAAATGTGATAAAAATGGACAGATATAACTGACATAAACAAGAGCTCTTTGGAGTCACCAGCCAATGTTAAGAATGTAAAGGGTTCCTAAATCTTGAGAATTGTTGTTAGTACATGACTTCATCACTATGTATAGTAGAAGGTATCTTTTACTTGGAATCAAAACATTAGGGTCCAAAGACCAGACTATGCCATTTATTACCTCTATGACCTTGGGCAAGTCATTTCCCAGACAACTAGTCTTCTCATCTGTAAAATAAGGTGGCAGACTAGAGATAGTTCTAGCTATAATGTTTGATGGAGGATAATAATGCTTTAATACCTACCTCACAGTGTTGTTTTAGGGACCAAATGAAATAATACTAACAATAATTTACAGATGCCTTTACATAAATTATTTTCATTTGACCTTCAAAACAATCCCATGACCTTAGTTCCTACAGGTATTACAGTCATTTCACTGATGAAGAAATCAAAGCAGTCAGTCAGTTAATTAGCATTTTATTAGGTGCTTACTACATGCTAGGCATTGTGCCAAGCTGTAGGAATACAAAGAAAGACAAAAAGTAATCTATGCTCTCAAAGGAACTCACATTAATGGGGAAGACAACATGAAAACAATTATGTACAAACAAAGATATATATTGGATAAATGGGAGGAAATTTCAGATGGAAGGGACTAGCATTACAGAGGAACTAGGAATGACCTCTAGAAGAAGGTAGGATTTGAACTGAGTTTTGAAGGAACTGAGAGAAGATGGTAGGTGGAGATGAAGAGGGAGAACATTTGAAGCTCTAGGAAAGTCAGTACAAAATCATGTAGTCAAGAATTTGAAATTCAAGTTCAAGAAACAGCAAGAAAGCCAGTGTGACTGGATTGTAGAGTACATGGAGCTGAGAAATATATATAAGAATAAGAATATATAAGAAAAAATATAATAATACTGGTAAGGTAGGAAGGAGATGGGTCATGACTCCCAAAGAGTAAAATGATCCTAAAGGTAATAAGGAGCCACTAGAGTTTATGGAGTGTTTACTCTGGAAGGTGGTGTTGAAAGGGATGGCATGGTCAGATCTGAACCTTTTATTAGCAAGATAACTTTGGCAACTGAGTAGAAGATGAAATTAAATGAGGAAAAAACTGATGAAAGATAAACCAGAAAGATATTGCAATAGACCATTCATGACATGAACATCATCTATTATTCCCTCCCTTTGCCAGGAGATGAAGGAAACCTATACCATGGTAATAGCCACGTGAGTAGAGAGAAGGGGATGAATGAGAAATGTTGTGATGATACCAATGGCAAGATGAGATGACAGAGCAGGTAGGGGGAATGAATGTGAGTGAGAGTTAAGGATGATACTTGATTGTGAGCCTGAGTGACTAGTGGTGCCCTCAATAATGAGATCAATGGTATAACCATCTCTGTGTGTAGCTGTAATGGGATGAAACAGGGTGTCATGGGAAGTGAGTAAATTGGGGAAATGGAAAGTTGTGGTGTTTAAGGGAATAGTAAGTATGCTGAGTTCTTCCAGGATGAGGCCAGGAATTAGGGTAGAGAGAAAGGCTGTGATACAAGCATCAAACACTCATTGAAGAAGGAAGGAAAGTATGTATATGTGTTGGAGGGAGGGGGAGGAAGTGGGTAACATCTACCAGAATCTCAATTAGGGGATACAAATGGATTGAATGAGTCTCAGAGGAGGAGAGAATACTGAGTTGTGGTGGTAGCTGTGGGAAGTTCAGAAGAAGGAATGAAGGACAAGGAGTATTTCTACCACCAGTTTGTGTGAGGGAGGGGGAGGAGGGATGAGTGAAAGTACAACCAGTGCTGGAAAGAGCATCTAGGGATGATGTGGTGTGATCAGGAGCAATCTAGGTCTTAATGAAAGCCAGAAAATGGAAAGGATGAAAAAGAAATATTTAAATGTGTTAACTATGGATCAGGATTCCAGAGTGCAGTGTAAGGGGCAGGGGCAGGAAGCTCTGGAGTGGGACATTTGGTTGGAGAGGGTTAGGTTAAAGGGAATGAAAATAAGGGAGCAGGCAATGAGAGATGAAAAATGGAGTTTCAATGATGTGAGGTGGGGAAGAGTATGAGGCAGTAGAAGCATGCTATCCATTGAGGAATGATTCCAGATTTAGAATCAGTAGGTGAAAAGGAAGGCAGGTGATTAAATTGTTCAAGGCCTTTCCTCAAGCTCCAGTGACAGAGTATCCTGTGAAGCCCAGCAAGGTCATTTTATAGCAAGTAAGGAGCAAGTGAAGGTATGCATGGCCTGGAGGGGCCCTGATAGGAGGCAGAAGCTGGCAGTGTGAGGTAGATCTGATTGAGAAAATACATTTGGAACTTTGGAGATAGCTCTAAGGCAAAGAAAAAGGGCAAAAAAAGGCACTTTGGAATCAAGGCCCCTACAAAGTGTTCAGAGCAAAGGGGCCACAGTCAGATGGACTGGATCAGGTTGGGAAGTGTCTGAAGCAAAGAAGAGCAGATTGGGATGCTGGATCTGGAGCTGATTCCTCAGGGCTCCTTAGGAAACTTCAGGAGCAAAGAGGCCAGGGTGACACAGAATTAAGTGAAATGATTAGTGTCAATGATAGCTCAATTAATTCTTGTCAGAGGCAGGATTTGGACCCAATTCTCTCCTGACTCCATATCCATTATTCTTTAACCTTAATCTACTGCCTTTTGTAGAAGACAATATAAAACTGAATGGTAGAGCTGAAGGAGATCTGAAAACATGGAATGGCAGACACAAAAAGTACTTCAGAGATCAGTTAGTCTAACTATCTAATTTGAAGGATGTCCAAAGGCATCCTTACACATACATAATTGGAGGCAGAACTCATATGATTGCTACCTAGTCTAGTCCCCTTTCTACTAGACACTATTGGTAATCAGGCAACAATTGTGCTGTATATATGTTTTAAGTTAGCACTGAATTGCATTAATAGGCTGTCATTTTCTTTTCTTTTTTTTTTAACTTTACCTTCTGTCTTAATATTGTCTATTGGTTCCAAGGCAGAAGAGTGGTAAAGGCTAAGAACTGGGGGTTAAGTCACTTGGTCAGGGTCATACAGCTATGAAGTGTCCAAGGTCATATTTGAACGCAGGACCTCCTATTTCCAGGACTAACTCTCAATCCACTGAGCCTACCTGCCCCCTCCATTTGATTTTCTTAAGGAGTATATGGAGATAATTCTCTTTTAGATAACAAATCTCTCTCTCTCCCAAACTCTATCAGGTTCAGCCCTTTCCCATTAAGTCCCAGGCTACTACCACTGAAGCTGACTGGAAGTATAGGGACTTACTAAAATAACTGAGATGTATAAATACACAAAGAAAAACAGACACATATTGAATACACATACAGAGTAACAGATACCTATAAAGTTTCTCTTGCAAAAAAGAATTTTTTTTTTTTGCTTTCCATTTGCCAAAGGCTACTAACAAGATTTACTCAACATAAACAAATCAATAGATTAACTCATGAAAAAATGCAGTGATTTCCTTTCATGGAATGAGCAAAGTTCAGAATTGGAAGGGACACTGGAATCCATCTCAGTCTATATCCTACAAAGTATCAAACAAGTGATTATCCTTTGCATGTAGTTCTCCAATGAAAGGAAGCCTACTACCCTCTGAAATATCCACATTTAGATACATCATAATCAAATTTGTTCTTCAGGAACTTCCACTCTTTGCTTCTGTTTCTGCCCTTTGGGCTCATACAAAAAGAAACCTGAACTCCTTTGAAGAGATTTTAAAGGACAGCCCTTCAAAAACAAAACAAAACAAAACAAAACAAAACAGTAAACAGATATGTCCTCCTGCCCCTAAAATTCTTTTATCAGGAGAAACATGCCAGGTTCCTTTAACCTATCTTCAGTTGTCATCACCTTGAGACACTTGACCAGGCTGTTTATTTCCCACTTGAATTTCTTCAGTTTATCAATTATCCTCCCTAAATTGTAGATCCCCAGGCTGAACACAATACTCCGGATGTAGTCTAATCAGGGTAGAACACAGCAGAATTATTGCTTCCCTGAATTTTGTACACTTTGTTTCTTTTAAAATAGTCTAAGACTATATAATGTTTTTTTGGAGTCAACATCACATTGTTGACTTCCATTGACACTGACCTTTATATTGACCTTGTAATTCACTAAAACCACAGACTTTATTTTCAGATGAACTGATATATATGCTTCTACCATTCAATCAAAGTTGAATCTTTGAACCCAAGAGCAAGACTTTACATTTACATGTATTCATTTCCATCTTGTGAGATACTAGCTTGTCAAAATCTTTTGTTACTGACTTAATGCATTAGCAATGCTTCCCAGCTTTGTGTTATCTTCAAGTTTGACAAATATGCTCTGTCTGCATCATGGTGACTGAAAGGCTGAATTGTCTAAGGGTTAGAATGATCTGTGTCTGGTCCAGAACTGACTCCAGTTCAAAGACATACAAAGTCTAATAAGGCACTTGGTGACTTCAGGGCAGCCATGAGGGCTGCTCTTCTAGTCCCTCCCCAGCCCTTGTTTGGTAGATGTTGCAACATTTTAAGGATTGATGACTGGTTATCTGATCTGAGCCAGATAAGGGAGAAGGGGGAAAAGGGATAATGAGTAAGATTTATGATTATTAGAGAGAGGAACAGGACATGAACTCAAAGACAAATATGGCTTGTATGGTACTAATTTTTGCCTAGAGAAAGAAAGGCGAATGGACTGTCTTTAATGCAATGGGTTTTTTGTTTCTGTTTTTTTTTTATTCTAACCTTCTGTCTTAGAATTGATACAAATATCAGTTCTAAGACAGAAAAGTGGTAAGGGCTAGGCAATTGCACTTAAGTGAATTGCTCAGGGTCTCACAGCTAGGAAGTGCATGAAGCCACATTTGAACCTAAGACCTCCGAACTCCAGGCCTGGCATTCTATCCACTGAGCCATTTGGCTGTCTCAAAAATCATCTTATATTTTTTTCAAACCCTTACCTTTTCTCTTCGTATAAATTCTAAGACAGAAGAGTGATTAAGGGCTAGGCAACTGGGGCTAACTGACTTGCCCAAGGTCACATAACTAGGAAATATCTGAGGTTAGATTTAATCCCAGGTCCTCCCAATTCTAGGCCAGGAACTCTATCCACTGTGCAATCTAGCTGACCATATTTTAATGCAATATTAATGAGGATAATATGTGCTTCCAAATTCATGAGATCACAGATCATTTGAGTATTTGAGTCAGGAATGGAGACAAACAAGAGCTAAAAAGCAAAGATTTGGGGGAAGAACGATTTCATTGCATTTGGTGAAGAATAGAGGAGGGGTAGCACCCAGGAGCATCATGAGTATAGGAGGGAATTAGATAGTGACTTAATGTGAATTAATTAATCCTATGTTTAGATGCTCAGAGGAACTTTGATTATTCATGCACAGTAAATCCATCAGCATTTCTTTATCTGGAGCTCTTTTGGCCCAGTAAAGTACTTAGATAAATCCAGGTTTTTATGTTGTAAGGGGTGGGGGGTAGAAGTGACAGAAGTAGCAGAAGGGTAACTATGCCAACAAATTGTAGATAAAGGTGTTAAACAACATGTTGTCAGACATATCCTGGGGGCATTTCTCTAGGGAACTCCTTTAAAGGTAACATTAAACCAATGGTACAGTTTACCAACAAGCATTTATTAAGTTTGTTGAACAAAGTAGGTGTTTAATAAATGCTTGCTGATTGATTGAATGATTCATTAGTTTGTGCAGGGAACTGGGGGCTCAAGAGCGAAAAAAGAAATAGTTTCTGACTGCCCTTTAGGAATTTATAATTTATCATGTTCTGGAATCTTGCAAAGAATTGGAGTCAAACTCATTGGCAAGTCTTCAGATATCATAGCCTTCCCTTATTTGAAAACCAGGATATGTGGTTTTCTTTCACTTTACATCATCTCTGCAGTTTTCCAAGATCTTTCAAAAACCACTGACTGTAGCAATTCCATCTGCCAATCTTATTGACATCATGGAAAGAGAATCAAATTTTGAATCAAACCCCTGTTCTTCCAGTTATCAGGTTTGTGACATAGGTAAATAACTTTCCCTCTCTGAGATTCAGTTTTCTTATCTTTAAAATGAGGTATATGAACCATATAATTACTAATCATATGCCCAAATGGGATTTGAATCCATTCACAGAATTCTGAAAAAATAAAGGAAAAATCAGAAAGATTTCTGCTTATGTGTGAAAACATTGCAAAGCACTGGGGTGCTGCAAAATTACAGGAAAATAACCACATGCCCTAAATTCATTTATACCTAAGTTATAATCTCTACTATGTCTTTGCCATAGGAGAAATTCTTTCCCGAACATAGCTTATAGGGTCACTGTAACCTTGAAACACCAGTGTTAAACACCTGTAACCTCAATACATAGCTTACCAAAAAAGTTTTTACTCTACCTAGGTTGTTTTCACAATATATTAAATCTGAATGCCCTGACACATTTCTCTGTCATTACTTTGAAAAAATTGAGCTTTTCCTAATTCTAATTTTTTTGTGAAATGTGATTTTTTTCCTCCAAGATTTCAGTGGTAGCTTTTCAGAGGGCTGAAAATAGTAGACAAATGTTCCAACTTGAACGTCAGTCCACAGTGTTTACTTTGAATAATGACTCAAATGATTAGTAGCATTTATTAATTCCACAAACATTAATTAAGTGCTTACTAGCAAAGTCCTGTGCTAAGTAAGCACTGGAGGTACACAGACAAAACCAAAAATCATCTCTGCCCTTTAAGAGCTACCACTGTACATAATTTCTTGGTGTCTCAGTTTATCAGAAAGACAACATGAAATACGGGAAAATAGAGGATTGGAAGTCAGAGGAGCTGGGATTGAACACTAGAATTATGATTAAAATTCTCTGGACACTGTATATTAATTTATAATTATTTATTAGAGAGTAAAAGTTGGAGAGAGAGAGAGAGAGAAATAGTCACATAATCAATCACCTAGCTATGACTTACTAATCTAAGTTTGTTGGGCTAGCCAAATGCCACTATGTGTATTAAAAAAGATAAAAGAAAACTGAAGTTTTGTGCCCCAATGGGAAGCTTGGACTTTCAGTATGGAGAGGGGAAAAGAGAGGAGAACCCCCTTCCACAAAGCGGGGTACAGGGGAGACAGCAGATGTAATGAATTGGCTCAGAGAGAGGAGAGGGGGTTTGAAGATTTCCCCCCTTCTGCCTTCCCTCTTCAGTTAAAGCTTCTGTCTCCAATTCACTCTTGTCCCTCTTATCCCCCCTCCACTACTTGAGACCAAAAGGTCTCCCTTTGATCCATTCACTCACATTCAGCTTGGGGAACAGATAACTTTTAATGTTAACTCAATCAGGTAATACAAAAGAAATAATGGGCAGAGAAGAATGGGAAAAGGAAAGTGGGAAAGGGGGGTCCCTGTCTCTATCTAAACCCTTTTCCTTCCTCCTCAAGTTTGGGGGGAACTCAGGTCTTGGCAGCCTGAACCCCCTGAGAGAAAGTCAGGTTGACTCACCCCTGGGCAACAGGAGCTGATGTAAAGTCTTCTCAGGTTTCTCTTCAGAAAGTCCCTTCAATTGGGAAGTGTTGAAGGGAAAGATTTCCAGTCACCAGCAGGAAAAATGGGTAACCCTCAGGAGAAAGTCTTTTCCCACCTTCTCTCTTCAGTTTCTCAAGACTGAGAGACCCTCACTCCTTCCAGATTCCACTCCTGGGGCCCCTCCCCCATTGAGGTGATCAATTTCACATACTCTTCAGTCTGGCATTTTCCCCCTAGTGCCAGCCTCTGTCACATATGTCAAGAAAAGTCTCCAGACCAAGGAAATTCTCCTTCCTAAAACCCCTCTCTTAAAACTCCTGGTGATGTCACTCTTTCTGGGTCTCTCTGGTTGGACCCTCAATACAGGTCAAAGACCAGTCCTCCAGATGCCAGGAATCACTGAGGATAAGAGAAGAGCCTCCTCTGAAAAGTCAGGTAGCTATAAGGCCTCCAGCATCCTCTCATAGTAGGAATGTGCACCAATCAAAGGGGGAGGCTGATACTGAACAAAATGAGTTTTCAAAACTTTCCACTCAAAAGATGAAAGAGGGTTACAATGTATGTTAATTTTACACAATCCTCCCTCTGGTTCTTTGGGAGATACACATGTTAGTCTCCTCACTGAATCATCCCATATATAATATCTATACATTTCAGGATTGTCTCACCAGGGTGGGGGTGGAGCAAAGATATTATACAGTTCTTGAAGGGTTTAATTACATTTTTGGTGTTTCTTAATATATTAAAATTATTGATAAGGCACTAACAAAGAGCCATTGGGGACATTCCCTTTTTTGGGGGGAATAACGGTTTTATAATTAAGATAAAATAACCATGCATGGGAAGATCAAAAGTGAATGGAGGACCCGATCCCTCACAATTCAGTTCATTATTTCCAAAGACTCACTCAGAGTCTCAAGATGTAGCATTTAAGGGGACATCCTTTATTACTGTCATTTTTCTAGTCTGTCTGGAATCACGATGGTCCTTATAGCATCTTCTCTAGGAGATCTGCTTTCTTGGTCCAGGCTTCTGGCAATATCTTTCCCTAAAATTGCTTTAAAAAGATCTTAGTCTATGGACCTATAGGGTAATTTCACCATTTCCCCCATTCAGGAGGATGAGATACTGCCCAGAATCTAATCCTAACATAAACTAATGGTAACACAAAATAATGGTGAATATTCATTTACAACAATAATAAACTTGGTAAAAGGATGTATGGCTACAATAGTAGGTTACTAATTTAAAATTCATTAAATAATACATGAATCATCTCTCCCCAAAACAAGAGGAAGAAATATATATATATATTATTAAAATATTAACAGTTCCCTAATACATATTCAAGGTCTAACAGAAGTAGTTTACATCTTACAAGCATATAGGTCAGACACAACAATATTACAGTTAACTACCATCTGCCATGACTGAAAAAAGTTGCTGTTTCCTATTCCTGTGATCTGAATAGGTCATCTTTTATTTCCTTGCACCTCAGTTTCTTCATCTATAAAATATGAGAGTTGTGCATAGCAACAGAAGCTGGCACACGCATAGTGGGCACTTAATATATTCTTGTAAGATTAATAGAAAATGGCCAAGATTATGAAAGAAAGAAAAGAGTCACTTTTGAATGGGGAATATGGGAATACAGGTACTTTAGTACCCAGTTGGTAAGGATGTGAACTAGTATAACTTTTCTGGAAAACAATTTGCAATTAAGCAAGACAAAGTCACCAAACCATTCACATGGCCTTTGATCCAGAAATGTGATGACTGGG
Organism: Monodelphis domestica; assembly: GCF_027887165.1. Lineage (NCBI taxonomy): Eukaryota > Metazoa > Chordata > Mammalia > Didelphimorphia > Didelphidae > Monodelphis > Monodelphis domestica. The sequence goes on along the minus strand of NC_077229.1, from coordinate 128,269,925 downwards.
CATATACCCTAATACGGTTTTTAAAAAAGGGTCCTGTATATACAAGTAAAGGACTATTCAAAGCCTGAACAATCTGTGACCAGCCATCATTTCAAAGATAAGAATGTGGAATAATAGATTTGGGGAACCAGTCAATAATGGTGTTGCAGTGACCTCACTCAACCTTTTTTTTTTTTAATCTCTAAGGTTTTCCCACTCATTCATGTTCACAGTAAAACTCTAAAGATCTTAGGAATGGAAGTAGGGCTGAGGGTGGGTTGAGTTTCTAAAAGAAAGTAAGGTACCTCAGATTCATACAACCCTTATGGAATCTCTTTGGCAAATCTCTTTGAAATAGATTCTGAAGATATCTATAAGTCCTTAAATAAGAAAAACATAAAACAAAAATCCCAGGTTACTTTCAAATCATATAGAGACTTGGTACAATGTTCCTACAAGAGTCTGTTAGAAGAAATAATTGGACTTAAAGAGAACTAAATGTTTGTGATCTTTAATTATCCAGTTCACTGTTCTTCTGCCTTCCAAAAGTTTCTTCTCTCTGCCCCACAACAGAGACTAAAATCATACAAACTGACAGACCACACATCTTACAGACATAGCTGTAACACATCTGGGTGTATAAGGATTGCCTTTCTCATTAGAGGTGCTAAAATTTAACTTCTGAGTTCTAAGTTAAGAGATAACAGAACCAACTCCTTCTATGCTGGGAAACAAGTTTTTATCTCAGGGACTATAACTAAGATGGTAGCAGTAAGTGGGAGAGAGACTGAGAGAGCCAGAGAGAGAGACAGACAGAAAGAGAAAGAGAAACAGAGACAGGGAGACAGAGACAGAGAGACACAGAGAGAGAAATGGCAAGGAGCAGAAATATGAAGCTTGGTAAAGAAAGCAATGATGTTGGGAATGGGCTGAGGGAAGAGGTCCAGCAGTAAGCAACAAACATCAGAGAGCAAAGACTGATGCACAATGGTATCATGAAAACACATCACTGGCCCCATAGTACCAGAGTAGCCACTCTAGTTGTGCTCCCTAGCTACATATATTACCTACATGTCTCCCCCTCCATTCACAGACCATAGGCATATAGATTTCCTACACATATACTCCATTTATTAATTTTACTATATTCTTTTTATTGGCAACCTATGAAATTATAGGACAATATGTCCCAAGTTTATGGTATGAACTTTTCTACTTCTTATTATACTATTTCATTAAATGTCTTTGTTTTGAACTAATACTGTCCTCTGGTTGACCAGTAAAAAGTAAATGGTTGGGACTCATGGACTTTAGGTGCTGCTTTTATCCCCATTTTGCAGGTAAGGAAACTGAGGTTGAAAAAAATTAAATGACTTGCCCAGAGTCAGACAGTTATTATCTAGGCTAAAATTGAACTTTTACCTTTCTGATTCCAGGCCCAACCCTCAATTCACTGAGCCTCCCAATTGTTTCTATCTCTAGACATTCCCTTTGTCATCAGGTCCTCTCTGACTGACCTATGTAAAAATCATAAGCAATGAATTGATTATTGATTTATAAACTGATTAGATACTCTGCTTGTTGTGCTTACAGAACATATTCCATTTATATCAGTGAAGTGAAGCCCATAAGTGAACTTCTCTTCAGGGCCAGACACAAAGATGCTAAGGAGACTCTTGTTATATAAAAATAAACTATTTATTGAGACTATAAGGATAAAAAAAAATTTCTAACTCTAAGGGATTCTAACTCCAACCAAATAAAACTCCCTGGTTCCATAAGGAACCACTTCTCCTGTTTCCACAGGCTACACTGATTCTTCCTGATCTGACTAATCCAAATTTTCATTTTCTACAATAAACTAAACTCTATTATCCTTATAGTTCCTATAGGAAGGAAGGAAGGAAGGAAGGAAGGAAGGAAGGAAGGAAGGAAGGAAGGAAGGAAGGAAGGAAGGAAGGAAGGAAGGAAGGAAGGAAGGAAGGAAGGAAGGAAGGAAGGAAGAAAGGAAGGAAGGAAGGGAGGGAGGGAGGGAGGGAGGGAGAAAGGGAGGGAGAAAGGGAGGGAAGAAGGGAGGGAGGGAGGGAGGAAGGGAGGAAGGGAGGGAGGAAGGGAGGAAGGGAGGGAGGAAAGGAGGAAGGGAGGAAGGAAGGGAGGAAGGGAGAGAGGAAAAAGGGAAGGGAAGGAAGTAGAATTGATAAAATATTTAAAATCTACAGAATAAATAAAAAGGAAGTTCAAAAGGAAATTCAAAGGGCAATTTTGTTAATAAGGTGTTAAATTTAACACCACATGCACCTTCCTGTTTCATACACAGTCCTCTTTTTTTGTTCTTCTTTGTATAATGAAATGTTCATAACTGGGGAGAAATGTCACAAGGGAGCACACAGAACCTCTGATCTACCCTGACTAGACAGAGACAGTTCCCTGGCCACTTGCCAGGAAATCCATGTCACAATACTGACGGCTTTGGGATTGCAGCAGGCAACCATGGGCACTCCCTTGGTCCTCCATTATAAGACAGAAAGGTGGATGTGGGTGTGGGTGAGGATGAAGTGGGGTAGGCAAGTGAGTGAATCAAAGTTATATTATACCAAAGCCACAAGAATGAGCCACATGCCTCCCCAGCAATGACCAGAACAGATGGGGGGGGGGGGCATCAGGGAGGGTGGCCTGCTGCTTATTCGCTAATGAGTTTATAATTAAAAAAATAATAAAATGAGTGGTTTGGTCTGGGTAATCTTTAGGGACCCTTCTAGCTCTGATATTCTATGATTCTGATCCCTGGTTCAATTCAATCAACATTTATTAAGTGTCTTGTCTGTTCACAATACTGGTCTATAAAAGAATCTCCCCAGACGGTGTGCTTTGGATTCAAAAGGCATTTAAAGGTGCAATATAAATACCTATAAGGGTAATAGCTTGTGTCAATTTCCCAATGGAAGAACTTGGTTTAATTCCCAGATGTCCATCCAATTGCACTTAAAAAGAACTCTATGTGCTTAGTACATTCCAGTGTTGGTCTGTTTCCTCTGTGGAAACCAGAGTTCCTTGCTAACTCTGACAGGGAGAGCAGAGGCGGAAACAACAGTCTACTCTCTTACTATAGTTATTGTTCAGAAAAAAAGGACATTTGAATGATTCAAGGATGTTTAGCCAGAAATTTACAATTTACATGGATGTTATCTGGCTGCTCTTTTGCTTCCAGTCTGTCTGTCTGTCTGTCTGTCTCCCTCTTCCTTTCTCCCTCCCTCTGTCTGTCTGTCTGTCATATCTGTCTGTCTGTCATATCTCATCCTTGAAGGCTCAGAACAAATCCCATAGTAGAGTGTCAGCAAGGATAGAGACCTCAGTTCAAATCCAACCTCAAATATTTAAGAACTGTGTGACTCTGGGCAAGTTGCTTAACCTCTATTTTCCTGTTATCTCAACTATAACATGGGAATAATAATAATAGCATTTATTTCAGAGGGTTGTTATGAAGATAAAAATTGACTATATGATCCTATCCCAAGTCTTCATTAGCAAGAAAATTGCAGTGATCTTATCATTCCTTCATTCACTTAAATATTTACTGGCAGCACAAGTAAGACATTGACCAAAAGTTATCCCAATCAACTCCATGAGCTTATAAAACTATAAGCTTTTGTTTGGAACCTTCAGCTGTTCGCACAACCTTTCCCTCAGGGTTTGGGCATACTAGGTGGTTTTTTGATGTAGCACATCCTGGCATATAGTAGTTGTTCTTTTTTTTTTTTCATTAAGTATATTCTTGGGAAAAAACAAAAAAAACCCAAAAAACGAAAAACCCTTACTTTCTAAGGTTAATTCTAACAGATGAGTAGGAAGGGACAAGTAAATGTGGTTAAATGACTTGCCCATGGCCACACAGTTAGGAAGTATGTGATGCCAGATTTGAACCCAGGTTCTACCAACTAACTACTTAAAGTCTTAAAGAGTTTCCTGTGGACACTGAGAGTTTAAAAAACTCATTCAAGATCACACAGCCATTATTTGGCAAAGGCAAGATTTGAACTGGTTCTCTAGATTTTGAGACTCATTTTTTATTCACAACACCAGGTTTTATTTTCCACTGGCCCCTTGCTACAAGGACAAAAGATAACACATGGTAAAGTCTTGGTGACTTAGGCTGACCTAAAATGAATTGGCTGGCTCAGATTCTTGGGAAGATGGACTCTGCAGGGAGTACCTTTTATGACATATAAAAAATGCACTTGCAGACTTGATCAATAGTTTTCAGTTTCTTTGCAATGTTTCCTTTGCCACTTTTTGCAGTAGAGAGGATGTGAGGTTGAGGGTTCTAAAAGGATTTCTTCTTCTCAACTTACATCCCCTAGAAGTTGTTAATAACAGCTTTGGGGCATAAGCACACAGGAAGTACATGGGTTTATCCAAGCAACCAATGAGTTTCTGATTGCTTTTTATCTTTCTGTATTCCTTTCTAAGTTTATGTCATTCCTGAGACTGGAGGGTAGAATTTCCCAGCCTAAAATATGGCAGCCACTGCAGAAGTGGTATAGGATCCTAAAAAAGAACAAATGAAGCACATGTGCAGCTCTATAAGGCTCCAGAAGTTTCTCCATAGATGATGCCATTCCTATATCTCTAACTCTTTGTTAGGGCACATAGTAGATAATATTCAAGCCTTTGTGAAGAGGATCCGAGTTCAAATCTAGCCCCACGATTACTAGTTGGGTGACCCTGGGAAAGTCACTTAACTCTGTTTGCCTCAATTTTCTCATTTGTAAAATGAGCTGGAGAATTAAATGGCAAACCACTCTGGTATCTTTGCCAAGAAAATCTCAAATAAAGTCACAAAGAATTGGACATGAGTTAAATGACTGTATAACAAACTCTTAGTTGGAAGAGGATTCTCCTAGAAAAAGTGATATCAGAATCTAACCTGAGAAGTTATCTTAAACAATTAAGCCCTTATGGGAGAAAGAGATTCACTAAGTAACAGGGCCTGCATCTCAGTCCATCTCATGATCAGTTCTCTGAGAGAAGAGCAAACCATGGAGTATCTCTGAGTCAGAAGCACCCTTCTTTTTCTGACCCTTCATAGCCAATTAGTGGCTAAGTCTTGTCTATTCTATTTCTAGAAAATCTCTTGAACTCATCACTTCTTTTCCACTTGTATGGGCACAACCCATCATCACCTCTTGCCTAAGCTATTCTCATAGCTTCCTAATTGCTCTCCTGCCTCTATTCTCTCCCTTTGATAACTCATCCTTCACAAACCTGTCAGAATAATATTCCCAATACATAGGTCTAATTTTGTCAATGCCATATTCAAAAATATTCAGTGACTTGCCACCACCTACAAAATGATACATGATGTCTTTAGCTTGGCTTTCAAGGCATTCTGAAATCTAGCTCCAATCTACCTTTCAGACATGCCACAACAAAACCAAAGTATTTGCTCTTTTCCCCTTTTAGCCTTTCATCTCTTGCCTCCACACATTTGGATATACTGTCTATTAAGGGTCAAATGGATTCTTCCTCCATCTCTACATCTAGAACACCTTCCTTTGAGATCAGCTTATATGGTATCATCTCCTCCCTGGAATCCATGTTGGATAACCTTGGTTACAAGTTATCTGGTCTTTCCCATGCCATCGTGTTGGACTATTCCTAGGCAATTGTGGTACAAATTATATCACCATCATTGTGTATATCACTCATACCAAATAATTTCACTTAAGTCCTAATTCTTGTGCTTCATAATTGATTTCTTTGTGCCTCATTTTCCTCATCTATAAAGTGAACCAATTTCTAATATCAAAGCCTTATAGGAATCTGATCCCTACACCAGTTCACATTATTCATTTATTCAATTGGATTCTTTTGTTTATTCTGACTTTTTTCTTTTGTGACAGAATTTCCCAACTCAGGTAGGCTGCAAGTACAATCTACTCAAGGGCATAATTCCATTGCTGGTTGGCACAGGAACTTTGACCTGTCCAATTTCCAATCCCTACTCCTCCTCTAGGTTTTTCGGGTAGGGATCACCATAATGGTACCAGGTTTGGTGTCAACCCCCTGGTTGGCATTAGTCTTACTGCAGCTCAGCCTCAGCCTGCCCAGTAATAGAGATTGCAAGCATGTGACACCATACCCTGACCATTCACTCATTTATTCAAAAACTATTTTGGGGAAGCCCATTAGAGACTCAGTACTATGCTAGCCATTATGGAGCCACTTTTTAACAGCATAAATTGTGGTTCTTTCCCTCAAGAATCTTACAGCATATATCTGCATAAACAAGGCAAACACACACATTTTAAATAACAACACAGACAGGATATGATTAAGTGCTAAAATAAGTAGGCTTTCTATTATACCACAGAGTCTTCCTTTAGACTGCTCTCCTCAGGTAGTGGTAATTGTGTTATGGGGGTAGTCGAAGTGTTATGGAAATTCTACTATATTGAGGTTGTGAGAAAAAAGCATTTGCTGCTAGAGACCTGAAGGTGCTGAGTAAATGGGGTTAAATGATACATAGGAGATGTAGGTCAGGGGCACTGGCTTCATCGGAGGGAATGCTAAGCCTGGGTTACCACGAGGTTGTGTTTTTGCATTGTGGTGTTATGTGACTAGCCTTGTAGTCAATTCAACCAGACACTCGTTCAACAGGTCTTCATAGAGCGCTCATGCACTGTTAGATAAGGCTAAGTGAAGGGCAGAAGAAATACAAATCCCTATTCTCAAGGGACTCATGATCCGGTTGGGAAGACTACATATAAATACCAAATAGTTAACTTGAAGTCGAGAGATGGCATTAATGGATTTCAAGGTTGGAAGTGACTCCAGAAGTCACCTAGTTTAATCTCTACCTGAAAAGAAATCTCCTCTACAACATTTTCAACGAGTAGTCGTGCAGCCTTCACTTGAAGATCTCCAGTAAGGGGAACTCACTATCTGTAAAGAGGATGAAGAGCCTTGAATTCATGGCCAGGAGGTTTCACTTAAGGAATTGGTGATGTTTAGCAAGAAAAAGAGAAGATTTACGGGGAACATGATAGCTGTCTTCAAAAACTTGAAGCACCATCACTTAGAAGAGGGAGTAGATCTGATCTTTTTA